>NW_022755542.1:830664-832265 GCF_011630105.1 Anneissia japonica | reverse complement strand
ATAGAGAATGGATAGGTTTTATATAGAGAAATAATTCTTGGATCCAATTTTCTATAGAAGTCTATAAAAACTCATAAATGTCTATAGACTTTCTATAGAATTCTATAAAACATTTTACTACGGGTAGTTAGCACCCGCATTGAGATGAATGAAATTTGGAAGGAATTTGGAAGGAATACTAAAAAGGATATAAATATACAGTAGATGGTTGGATGGAGAGCAACTTAGCTCAGTCGGCTAAGCTGGGGGTAGCCACTGTGTGTGCGCTGAACCGTGGAGTGGAGATCTGTGGTCCACGTTTCAATTCCCATCGCTGCCTCTTTTTGTGTTTCAGCCGGAAGGCTGAAATACAAGTTACAATAGCGCCCCCGTCTTTCGGATGAGACGCTTAAGCCGTTGGTCCCGTGTGCATGTATGGCCCATGTGCGCGTTATAGAACGCAGTACACTCATCGGAAAAAGAGGGGATTGTCGCCCGGTGTACTGTCAAATCACCATCAGAAGTTCCCCTCTGGAAATAAGTCTTCTTTTTGACTTTCGTGGGCTATCCTTGGTGTTTACACCGAATAAATCAGTCCAATCCAATCCAAAATGAATGAACACATTAAAGGAGTGAGTTCTGAATTGAATTTTTTTACAGAGTTTTGTAGAATAGTTAATTACGACCTTTAAAAAGCATATGATTGACACTGTCGAAATTTTACAGTGTTTTTTTGTAGTACAGTTAATTAGGTCTACGACCTTATAAAACATGGTTTTCAGTGTTTTCACTGCAATCGTTGCCCTGTGAGTTGTCCATCGAACTTGCAATCGGGAAGGCGGCCCGATCGTGCGACCTACCAGCGTCGCCGAACAGTGGCCTACTAGCGGCAGACAGTTCTGTGAACCGGGACCCCGAGGTTCGGCACCCCCAACCCACCTCTACCCCAAAGTCAGAGGCCCCACACCCATGAAGAAATGAAATAATATAAATGACAATTCATAGGACTAGATCTTAAATAAAAGTAAAGTACCAATAAAATCTTATTTGATAGTTGGTCTATTAATATTATGTAATACTGCCTACAGTATTATTTCAAAATGGTTACACATTTCAATTAAACAGTCCTATGCATAGTTGTGAAAATTAGTCATTTCATTTTCATTTCATTTCTTTAGGCACGAGCGCCAACGATACGCCAATCAGCGAATTTAATCCCTATCCTAGGTGGTATATCCATTAAACAACAGGGAACTGAATGGACAAGTGCACTAATATTGGTTTTATTGTTTCTAAATGTAACAAATTACTTGGTTTTCTTTGGAGGCATTGCAGACATATTAATGATAATAAGGCTTTAGTTACTTTTAGGTCGTATCTTGAATTTTGTAGTGTTATTCTCAATTCTATTTTAATCGACTAGATTACAATGTGTTCAAAATAAGTTTTTTTTTGTTTTATTCTCGCAAATTTGGTTTTGTTAGTAAGAAATTTTAACTTCGTTTTTGACCGCCGTAAACTTTTAAATTCAATTTTTGTTTTTAAATGGATAAATACAATCTACGATGACAATTTTGAACTATATTTTCCTGTTTTGTTCCACAATGTTGATTAAGTAATCC
>NW_022755542.1:798008-830654 GCF_011630105.1 Anneissia japonica | reverse complement strand
AGGGTGGGGTGTCAACTTTACTAATAATGGCTTTATCAATCGCCTGCCTAAGTTATATAATTCTTTATGTAAAATTGATATTTTCTGTGATTCTCTTCTGTATATTTAGTGTGTTCAAACTTCATATATTTATATAAACATTTTATTACCGTATTCAATAAGGTAACTTTAGTCACAATTGGATTTTTTAAAATTAAATTTAAAAAAAAAACTGTAAGAAATATTTATTTTTATTTTGATTTTAATTATTTATGTCAAGTTGGATATCATCTGCAATTAACGTGTAGGTTAAAAAATGTGAATCACCCCTCCCCCAACCCTGCACGCCTACCCCTTCCACTAAAAACTTCACTGATTGAATCGCTAATTATTAGTTAAGTTGATAAGCGCCGAATACTCGTCAGCTGATCATGAACCTAACCTTTCACAGACGCGCTTCCCGAATAAAATTCAAAATTACCATATTTTTTTTTCGAATCCCGGGGCGTTTATTGTTGAGAAGGGTTTTTGAGGGGCTTTTGGGGGGGGGGGGGGGGTGGAGGCGTTTATCCGAGGGAGGCACTTATTTTTTTTTATGTAAAACAAACATACAACTCATTACTTTCATTCTAATTTTTATATACATTACATACCACAGTATTCACCATTATAGGCTATGACTTGCATTGGTATTTGCTTGTTTGACTGACCTGGTATACAAACCGTTAGTAGCATTAGCACTATTGCCTGATGATGACGTGTGACACTTCGAAACTTAATTAATTGTCGTTAATTAGTTTCATAAAATGGATATGCATACTCAAATAAACACCCTTTATTTCACTGTAAATGTTGAACTACAAAACACAAAATTACCATCAAATATGTTATTGCATGATCATAAAGGCTCACCAGGTTAGATAAAAGTATAATTCTTCTGGAATGGAACATTAATAGAATGCGTTGCGAATGATGTTGTTTCCGTTAATCTTCTTTACAGTCATTTAGTTGGTGTTTATTCGAGGAAAAAATAAACGCCTCGGAGCGTTTATTCGAGAGAGGCGTTTATTTCAAATTATTTTCAAATGAGGCAAGAGTTTATTCAAAGCGGAGCGTTTAATCGAATATATACGGTATTTATCCAATAAAATTTCTCCTATATATCATCTCTAGGTGGCGTCCTATCTCAATTTTTCATATTCATTGTTTGTAATTGTTATGATTGACTTCTCGGTTAATAACTTATGGTCTGGAGATAATCAGTTTTCTTTTAAAGCTATTCATTATACCGACACCAGTCTCTTTGTGTTAAAACAATTGGTTGAATTTTTTGCTTGTTTTAAAACGGCGAATTTTATACGTTTAAGCCTTTAAAAGCCTTCGATATCAGTACAACAAATTGGGAGGGCACTGTCAAAGATCGGAGTAAATGGAAAAGGGTCCTTTATGATGGTTCTCTCTCAAAGATAAGCAGGCCGGAAGACATAGAGCTGCTGGTACATGAAATTGGAGAGTACCACATTCATCACTGTGGCCGAGTCTGTCTAAAATTGGCTTATACAGCCATTTGAAGAAATGCTAAATCGATGCTAAATCATCCTCACGCCAATGATGAATATTTTTATGGCTGTGAACTGAAATAAGATTTATGTGAATAGTGCGCCATCTGGTGGTCATTTAAGCAAAGTTTTTTTTTCTTAACTAAGCTCCAGGAGAGTGAGGATTGTGATTAGCTGATCATTATTCGGTGATAATACAATTCGTCAATTCGTCAAAGACATGTTATTGACGGCTACTTAATTGATGCTACTATTGTTTGACTAGTTAAAATTGTTTATTCCTATTCATGTCTAAGCTATGATGTAACAGTTTTCTTTAAATACTCTTTTTCTACCTGTTTGGGAAAACATTGTTCGTTTTGCTTATTAGGATATCTTTGATAAAATGAAAAACAACGGGATTAAAAAACCAATGAACCGTTCTTTCGATATGGATCAGAAAGCATCGATGCTGAATGGAGATCGGTTAATTATGGTTTGAATACTGTTGAGAAGAAGAGAAACAGTGGGAAGACTTTTGGTTTCACCAAAGCAACGACGAAGTGGACCCTCGTTGAATACGTCTATGCCTCCCCCGAGAATATACAACACTTGGATTCACCAACCCTCTCTTCACCTCTGTTTCAATTGACTATATTCATATACAAGGAATTGATGGAACTATTGATATCATCTACCAAAGAAGTGCTAAAATTAACGTTGGTTATTTTGAACGTTTCAACCAGTGGATCAATAAATGTGAATATTTCTATTAATGTAGATAAAACATAAACGTTGGAGCTTAGCTGATCTTTACGAGGAAAAAATAGAACCAGATGGGCAATAGATGACTATAAATTACAAGTTTTAATATATGAGAATATTTACGACAACTGAGTTCAGAAAATGCTAAGTTTTATGAAATCGGACACGCAGTAGTAGAAGGTGCTTCTATAGAAAAGTTTACAAGGATATAGATTGTCCATTTTCCCTCTTAGTTCATTCGAATACTGGAAAATGAGTCAATTCTAAAAGATTTATTTTCATGTAACTAATATTTGCACAAGCGTTGCAGTTATTATGAGATACATTTCTTCATTTTGAAGAAAGAAGCTCGATGTTAATGTTTTAAACATTACAGTAGTTGGTAAATGTTGCGAGTGTATTGACTTTTGGTGGTAAGGCCACTTCCAGTTTTTCAGTTTTGTAAAATTTACTTTCCAAAATATGCTTAGGAGATTTTTAACTCATTTTCGACATGTCGGCGTTTTTAGTTAATATGACTAGGAGAACTACCGAGTCAACAGTTACCGAAATTTCATATTTTCATACAACCATAGCTTCAGTCAGTTTTACATCGACTGATAAGTTCGAGCCAGTACTGCTGCATCCTATTATTCTCTATACCCTGTGTGCCATTAATCTGTTGACAATATTAGGAAACCTGTTGGTTATGTTGGCAGTGTTCAAAGACCATCGACTTCGTTTAATCAATACCAATCTTATTATAGCGTCGTTGGCACTTTCTGATTTTCTAATAGGCGTTGTGGTCCTGCCGTCCGCCATTTCCGTGGAATACACATCCGGATATTGGTATTTTGGAAGAAACTGGTGTGATATCTGGCACGCAATGGATGTGTTGTGTTGCACAGCGTCCATTTTGAATCTCTGTATTATATCTTTTGATCGATATTGGGCGATAACAAGCCCAATTAGTTATCGTTCAAAAATGACAAAACGTGTTGCCTCTATCTTGATCGCGTTCGTTTGGGTTTGTTCGTCTGCTATATCTTTTCCGGCAATAGTTTGGTGGAGAAAAGTGGACCCACCTTTTATTGAAAATCAATGTATATTTACAGGAAGCTCAACGTATCTGTTGTTTTCATCAGTCATATCATTCTATCTTCCATGCGCGATCATGGTTTTTACTTACTTAAGAGTTTATTTAACAGCTATAAGCCAAATGCGAGGGATTCTAGCTGGTACAAAGAATGTGGCAACGGCTTCGAAAGATCATGAAAAAACTGTAAATTTACGAATACATCGTGGTGGATTTGTGAGGAACAATCTGACGAACAATATGAAACAAGAACACAAAGCCGCAAAGACTCTAGGTATTGTAATGGGAATTTTTGTTATCTGTTGGCTCCCGTTTTTTGTGACAAGCCCGTTGTCTGCTATCTGTATAGAATGCATTAAGTACCCACAATTAATTATTCCAATAATGACATGGCTAGGCTGGAGCAATAGCGCCCTAAACCCGTTCATTTACGCGTTTGTTAGTAGACATTTTCGGATGGCATTCTATAAGATTTTGTGCAGTGCGCATTGCACTAAGAGGTCAATATCCCATCCATCTACAGTTATTGCTGCCTTATCTAGAGGAGTGATAAATGCAACATTTGTGAAAGGTGAGGAGGACTTCCAATTATCGACTGGACGACCAAATCTGCAAACTGACCAGCACGCGTCTCCAAAATCTAGACTCTAATACGAAGGTTACACAAGGGGTCACCTATCATTTTCAAGAGAGAATAAAACATACTTTATTCTTGCCTCCTCTCTCCATGGGATGAGTATGCAATCAAGTATTCAGTTTTGAAATTGAAAAAGATTATTTAAGAGATCGTTATTTTTTTCATCATTTTGAAGAGGGTGAAAGTTATATTCTTTTTGTGACCTCTCACAAATAGAATGATGATTGATGTTCGTACGAGTCGATATCTTTATTGTCTTTTTCATAGACCTATGTCCGCACTGTGAAGCTAACCCTACCCGCTAAAATAAGTATTTTTTTTTACTCTCATGAAAATGATAAAAGAAAAACATTGACCCTAGGTTGGTATAGTCGCGAAAGCAACAACTCTGCTGAAAGATACACATTTAGCTATATGAACCTTAGTTAAGCACAGAGATGAAAGAATTTTATATTAAAAAGAAACAAATATACTGTAATTGGTTTGATGGATGTAAAATTAAGAGAATGACGACATTAAAGGGGTTGGGGGAGTTCTGGCGTTGAAATTACACAGTGCTTTGTAGCACAGTAAATTAGGCCTACGACCTATAAAACATGGTTTTCATAGAATTGTTACACTGTCGCAGTGGCGTATCTAGGGGAGGGCGCGGGGGCACCCACACAAATATTATTTGCACCCCCCCTAGTCGCCGCCCCCCCCCCAAATAATCACGGTCAAGTAGTTAATAATCACCTAAAATCACCATATTTTGCAAATTTAGCGCCCCTCAACTGATCATCCTCGATTCCCGAACTTTGCGCCCCACCATCAGCCTTCCCCCACCCATTCAAGACTTCTAGATACGCCACTGCACTGTCGTTACAGTGTTTTCAGTGGAACCGTTGCCCTGCGAGCCGTCCCCGACACAATCGGGAAGGCATCCCGATCGATCGACCTACCAGCGTTGCCGAAACCTGTTGGCGATAGCGTGTGGCGATTTTATGAAAACACTAGCTTAGATTTACATTGAGGTCGGTAGTGAAGAATGAACGTTACAAACTGAGTCCTTAACCGAAACTGATGATTGCGTTACTCAAATTACACAGTGTTTAAGCATAGAAATTACTTAAATTGACTATTTTAAAAGTTTCGCTTTTCACTCTAGAATAAAATATATTAATATATAGCTAATTTTCTGTGAAATCAATCTTTTTGTAGGTTTTATATTTTTCAGAAGTCTGTGATTTTAATTATAAACTGCTTGTTATTTGTACAGATGAAATGATTCATTTATGAATATTATAATGAGTTCTTTGAAACTGGAATCCAAGCAAGTGAAAAAAATACATGAACTTGAAAGTGTCGAATAATAATAAGCCTAGCATTTTGTCTCTGTATTTCTCCGTTATTTGCAAATTTTTGTCTGACCCAAATTATTTCAAATATGTTTTAAATGCAGAACCTTCTCCCCCTTTAAATATATATTAGGCTTTAAAATGAATAATGCTTAAAATAATGACCTAGGCCTACGGTATCTAATCCTAACTGAACGTAGAATGCGGATGTACTGTAGTTGATTAATTGACCGGGAACAATGTATATTCCTTACTACTTATTTATCAATTTAATTACATTGAGGTTGCATTTAAAATGTTTAGTGTGAGTATTAAGATAAAAGAAATTCAAAGTGATTAAAACTATAATTATTATAGTAGAGTATAGTATAGTATAATATAGTTTAGTAATAGTATAATATGTGTATGAGTTTGCAGATAATTACTCCTGATAGTCGGTGAAGAAAGACAACGGGGACAATTATGCAGGCATATTATATTGAATTATCGGTGACCCCTTCTTTTTTCTATACAACTACTTCAATTAAAACGAGGAAAAGTGAGGCATAGAATTAATCTTCAGAACGCTTCTTTAGAATTTCAGCGTAGAGTAATGAATCAACGAAGTATTGCAGTAGCCTAATAATGACAATGTTTTAGAAACAATCAATTAATGCACAATACTTAGTAAACATTCTTGATGCGCCGTATATAGTCATTACGGTATTACCGTATATAGTCATTACGGTCGAGTAGTCTATAAGTACCCCGTTGCATCGTGGTTTGAATTAACAGTGTAATAATGATGACAATGAATAATAATAATAGTAGGCCCTAATAGTGTAGTTTTATATAGCGCACATATCCATCTAATGTAAGATGCTCAGGGAGCTTGATATGTGGACTAGGAACTCGATCAATGACTTTCTTCGCCCCTATAGGCCTAAGGGTCTCTTCGTGTCTGTGCTACCCGGCCCGGTACCAGCAACTCTCATCGTCCACCACAGGTGCTGTCTGTTCCAGTACACCGGGGTATCCCCCTACTCGTTTCCAAGGATGTACCGGGTTCTAGTGCACACGAGCCATTGTATACACTGGGCCTACGGTTTATAATCCTTATCCGGAAGACTTGTTCTACCACCAGAACCATAGCGCGAGCGTGCCGTTCGAACCAGCGCCGATATTATGGCTATAGCTTGCGACGCCCCTGCTAACCGCTCGGCCAATTGACTCATGAAGATGAGTATTAGGAATAATTATGATAATATTAATAATAATGAAAATGAAGATAAATATTAGGAATAATCATGAAATAACTGTATTAATTTAAAAATAATAACATAAACATCCATTGGTTTCTTAACGATTAAAACATTTCTACAACAATAAGTATAAACCTAATAATACTAATAATAATAATAATAATAATAATAATAATAATAATAAGAAGAAAAAAATACATCCGGAAGCTAAGGAATCAATCCTATTTCCTTCTAAACCAAGGAAATTAAACATGAAGCATACTCAATAGAACCAAACCTCAATCGCATAATATGAAAATCAATTTTAGGTTATATTAGCACCTGAGGAATAAAAGGGAAAATAAGAAATATAAATATATGGTATATTAATATAAGAAACCTGCATGTCAACATTAAGCGTCTGGGGATATATTATCAGTTACTGCCGCACGGGAATAGGCCTATTTCTATTCATATATTGATATTGCAGGGTCGACTAAGTGTATTAAGAGGCATAGCGGAGCACTGGATGGAAGATGTCAGAATAATTTTAGGATGACGTCAGCTGTGGAGGATTCAAATTTAACTTTTTAATTAGTATACAAATATGGACATGTTCATGCACGATCCCGATGGAAATAGCACGTGATATTTGTGTATTTCACTACTTAGCAATATATTAACAATACATATATGAAAAAAGAAATTAGGTGTACCTTAAGTTCAACTAGGGATTAGTCATACTTCTCAGTGGTTTAACGAAAATATAAGAAAAATGTGCCTACAATACTCACTCTATCTAGAGTCAATTTTACTTGTTATTTTTTTTTTAAATAGTACAAAAATTATTTCCAAGATTACTCGTAAAACTAGTTTAGAATTACAAAACACTCGTTGAAAGAAGAAAATTGCAATGAGTCATATTACCACTATATGTAAATCTATAGTTTATCAGGAAAAATATTAGAAATTTTAAAAAGAAGATAGGGCCTATGCTTGCGTCTTATTTGAATATGAAAATTATATGTTTTGTTGAACCAGTTAGTTGATTACCAGCAACGTTTCAGCAACTGCTCACTTTCTTCATGCTACACTTATGGAACCAGATGAAATTCTTTGAGAATAGTTTTATTTGCAGTTGATAAATTATTTGGATTTGGACACAGAAGGCCTAATAATACCGATATCCACGTTAAAAGTTACAGTTTGTTTTAGCCTATCAAGTAAGAGTATGCTTATATTTATATATTACAATTTTTAGGCCTATTGTCGTCATAATCATTAGCCTTAATAAAACATTGTCATTAGCATAATTGTTTTGAATGTTTCAACCTCAATTATCACTGTTATTATACTGATTTCATTAAAACACGGTATTGAAATTCTCTGAACTAGATTTCTTTCATGATAAAGACCAAACACATTAACACGTTAAGTCAATAAGTACACTAGCTCAAATTCTATATTCTCATCACTCTTCAGTCATGTTTGCCCTTTACATTAACACTCCATTAGCATGAAGATGGCGTGTAGTTGAATGCGATGGCATGGCTCATGCGTAGTCACATGTGGTAATTACGCGTGAACGGCCAAAGATTAACTCTCAGATACGATCGCCACGCACGTTCATTTTTTAATACATTAATAGTGGATTATTGATGAATGTAGACACTCTTTTCCAAAAAGCGAAAAATTGAGTACTCGAGTTTCGATAAAACGGTTTACTTGGGTTAGAAGATAATACTGCGATCGATTCAAAAACTATTAATCGAAAATTAACACGACTTACAGGGTCAGCAAATAATAGTTTTCACTTTCAAGCATTTGTTTAATTAAATAATATCTATTATTAGCGTAGATAATAATGCTAATAATAATTATTTTGCTTATGTTATAACAATAATTTATAATTTAATAGCATTACAATATTAGGCTATTATTACTATTATTATTATCGTGGTTGGGAGCTCAAACGGACACTACTGACCATCGGCCAGCCGGCTATGATAAAAAGAAAACGTGCTGTCGTCCCTTTTCATTACCAGTGCATCTAAAATTACGTCTACAAAAAAAAAAGAAAAAAAAAAAGATTATCAAGATTATCGTCATCGTCACGCCACGCCATCGTCAAAATAAACATTAACGACTTCATCATTGTCACCAACATTCTTTTCTCAAAATGTTTTATTTTCAGAATCAAAATCAAGTGACATACATGCATTATAACACAAAGATTCACAAGTGATTCTGGAGGGAACCGAACCCACGGCCTCCAGATAAGAAGCCTGGTGCCATGAACACTAGACCACCGAGCTTGTGCTTAGTTTTTAGTGTTGAATCCGATCCCCAAGTAGCAGCAGGTGACTGCAAATGTTATTTCGATGTTTGAGTTAGGAAAATATAGGAGTGATGTTTTGTCGTCTACGCCAGTTGTCACATTGGCCGGATAGCAAAAGGAAGGCGACTGGCAAAAGGCCGAGTAGCAAAAATGTGGATAAAATCGGGTACGGCTCAAGATGGTAAATGATCGGGTGGTTAAAGACCGCGGAGTGGGGGGGGGGGAGTGGCAGTTGTCGGTAACATCAGGGAACAGTGTAATTTTACTGTTCCCTGGCAACATGTAGCGATTTTATGGAAACTAGGCTTAACTCGTGACATTTAGGGATATTGGATCAATATGATGGTAATTTGTAGGAGACAATAGAATAGATGATGTGAAGGATTTGAATGAATTCATTTTTCACATTGGCTTTACTTCTTATTGTTGTTTTTGCAGATGCTTATGTTATTCCCGAATCGAAACTCTGAATGCTCCAATTACGTCAGCGCTCGGTTATTAAACTCTCATATACCGCACCTTCTGCCAACTTTTCATCTATAATAAGCTGGCAACCCAGCACAAGGTGCAACCTTTGTCGCTCCCAGTGGAGTAGGTTCATACTTAGTCATCGTGCTGCAGTATATTGTGCAGAGAGTAATACATTCAATGTCATTAATTCTTTTGACGTATTTCCGAGCGGTTAAGAATGCAATAGCTCTAAGCTATTCAACCCCACGCCATTCATTCCACTTCCTTTTCGAGTCGAATTGTGATTCCATTTTTATATTCATCGGTCATTTCTATTGCTATAGCCGCCTTTCTTTTTATACAGCAACTCGTCAAATTTGAAGACAGGAAGCATTGTGTTAATTTTTAGCAAAACGATAACAATAATGAATGTTAATGAACTTCTTTATCAGTTTGACAGATTTATTGCTTACCGTTGTTGCTGCTGATGCGTATATCACTACCGTATATTATTACTTTGTTGTACGTATATTGCAGCGAGATGCGCCAATTATACCAACGCCTCATTTATTTATTTTATATTCAATTCTTTGTTTATTTCTATAGCTGTCTTTCTTTATATAATCCCGCTCATTTGAGGACGAAGTATTTGAATGGATTTCTTTATACCAAAGTTTGGCATATGTATGACTTACCGTCATCGTTATTACTGCACTGACAGGCCTACATTACTAAGTCCGCATGTGACAATTATACTAACACCTGATCGTTTCTATAATTTCTATACCACTCTTGAGTTATTTATTTATATAGTCACTCGTGTCATTTTGAGGAGAAGCATGATGGTATATAGATCAAGAAAATAGATTATATTGAGAATTTAAATGAATTGCTCAATCAATTTGACGTCTAAAAATGTTGCTGATACTCACGTAATGTCTTACATGCGCCAATTATGCCAATGACTCACATTTTAATATTATTATTATTATTATTATTATAATTATTATTGTTGTTGTTGTTGTTGTTATCATTATTATTACTAGGCCTATTATTGGTTTGATCCTAGTTTTATTGATGATAAGGCGAGACTTTTTTTACTCCTTTTTTCGCATATTATTTTTATTAAAGATTTTTGGTAGAGGGCGGAATAAAAACAAAAATAAAATTTTGTTTTCCTATTTAGCAAATATTTTTTGCCAAAAATCATCCAGACGGGGGAGAAAATAAAAATAAAATTATATTGGTAAATGTAAAATAGGATGGTTAAATGCTTCAAATTTATATAATTTAGGAAGAAATATATATATCTTATCTCTATCATTATCGTATACTTATTTGTTTGTATTATTTTTTTCATTTTATGTCAAGCGTTGACAAAGACTACATAAGTAGTCGAAATATTCGTTTCACTAAATTTTAGTGTTTCTAAACTCAACATTTTACGTATCTGAGTTTNNNNTATATATACATACATATTAGGGATAAAAACAAGATTTGTGGTATAAAAATAGAGATTTCTCGACATATAAAACCATAACTGCAGTGCTCTGTATAGTAAAAGTACATTTTAACCTGCAGTATGAGTATGTTACCACACTAGTCAATATACCAGAATCTTACATAAAGGTTTTAAAAATCCCAATTTTGGCAATTTCTTGGAGCTAAAAACCTGAACCCATAATTTAGTGAATATGCTATTTTAATTTGTATTAGTATTGGTGTTGTTGGACCTGAAGAAGTATAGCGCTTCATGTTCTTACGTCTACAGATAATATTGTTAATATGGATCAATCTGAAGCCGCTGGAGCTAATCAGTTTCCAGAATATTTCGTCCCACAATTAAAGTTTTAGTTAATTACATTACAGTCTGATATGACCACAACATAAAGAACTCCACTTAGTAGGGTCATTTTGGGGGATTCTGAGACCATTTTGTTGCTACTTTTTTCCAATGTCGGAAAGAAAATTATAAATCCAACGCCACCTTGAAAAACATAAATCAAATATCTATGGATTAAGATGAGCTACATTACATGGATGGAGTTGGTTCAAGATGGTGCCGACATTTTTCAGAGGGACATAATGAGCTAATTTTGTTCTAAGATGGTTCCGGATGCCAAACCCATTCTAAAAAAGAAATGGTCCCAGAATCACTCAAAATGACCCCACTATCTCTTTAACTTCTAAACATAGAATACTTTGTCACGTAGTTTCAGACCGATTTAAATTCATGTTTCCTTAAATTATAAGGAAGTTCGCTCATTAAATACTATAAAGAATGATTTATTATCAATCTCATACCGGTATATCCTAATTTTAAGAAATTGCGTTTTATGCATGCAGCGTCGACGTAGGAGGTTAAGCCTCATAATTTTGATAGGCCTATGTATATATTTATGTTGTTTTATTGAATGGTTTTAGTTAATAATATTACAGTCTAATGACCACAAGATAAGGAAATCCACTCTTTAAATGTTTAGTCGGTGAGTTTCTGCGTATACTTCTTTCTGCGTATACTTCTTGTGTGCAGTTTGTTCCTTTTGCTCATTTTGAGTTACCGTATTGATGTTTCAAATTCGTTTCAAACTGTGCGCGCCAGTATGCAAACTGCGTCAGTTATCGTAAAGTGTGACATTTAAATTTATTTACTGATATTGATATTAATTTATTAGGTTACGATTCAATATATAATGTATTTTTGGTATACGGCAATTCCAATGTTTAAGCAATCGGAAAATTTGCAATTATAAAAGATAGGCCGTGTTTGTGGGACATGGTTGGAAGCTACTTTGAAAAAAATAATAAAAAATGCATTTATTAAGGATTTATCACTAATAATATATACTATATTACTAATAGGAATTAGTCTGATAGTTTCATCGGGCCTAGCAGTAGCTTGCTCCATGGGTCGCTATTTCAGGCTAACCTCTCTTTAGCCTCGGTCAGGCATAGGCTAGAATTATAAAAGAAATTATATTAAAGTGAATATTAATTGATTAATTGATTGATAAGCTGACAAATAGATTATACAGATTAAAAAATTACAAAGCAAAAAAGTGAGAACAATAAATCGTCATATCTTTTTATGATGATTGAAAGTATACGTATTAATTGGGGCTTAGGCTAGTCTCGTATTTTGATGTATAATTTGATTTGGACCGACTTTTTTCATTTTTTCCTTCGATATTTTTTGTGTTGTCACTTTATATGCTGTTTTTTGTTTATTATATTTTTAAACTTTGTAAATGCACACGCAATACAGTCATGTGCTGCAATGTATGCATTTTACTGGAAAAATATAATACAGGGAAGGACAAGGAATATTGAATAAATATACCTCAATATAAGTCATGAGTCATCTGAAAAACAACTGTCAACCACTCCTGCCGCATGCCCAGCCCCTATCACCTACCCAACCATTAAACTCTGACCATGGTCTTATTAGTGTGCTCCACCAGCTAAGAAAGTAATTAAATATGCATAATTGTCTTCTGTGATTGGTTGATTGCCAACATTTCAATACAATGCTCTCTTCCAATGTTTGAAGAAAGTTTCGTTTTAAAAAGTTTATAGAATGAAATTTTAGGATAAGCCCCCATCCCTTATATATTGTTGCTGAGCTTTCAATTTGCAAGAAAACGTATCACCCATTTGTCACCATCCGACATCGTCTGCGTGCAGCGTAGATTTGGGATGACATTAGGCCTATTTGTATTATGTTATTTCATGGTCATAAATTTTCTGTCCACCTTCACAAGAAGGTTTCTATAATTCATTCAAGATATCTATGGGGATCAGCTAAAAAAATCCAAGATTAAAGGCCTACTTGTTATCGTGTTGTAAAATGTAATTGCATAGTCTTTTGCTACTACTAGAAGGCCTACAAACACTGTAAACACAAAATACATTGCTTTGAATCTGAAACGTTTAATATAAATTTTCTTTGTTATAGCCATACATAAAATCAGGGAAGAGTGAAATTAACAGTTTTAAATTTAACTGTTCCCTGATAGGATGTACTGAAAAAAAACTGCACAATTTCAGATTAGCTGTGCGGGTTTTATAATTTTTGATGCTGTCTGCCATTATTTACCACCACCTAACAATAATTCACGTGAAAAAGTTATAAAGTTTTTTTGATTGGGAATGAAAAATATATACCATGACACAAATGTCTGGGTTTATATTCTAACACAAACTGTATAAGATCATAGTAAAAAAACATGCAAAAATCAATTCAAAACATTGAATTGATCATTCATTTGATGTACACTGGTTAACAGACGCTGGTGGCGCTCTCCGAAATTATCTAATACAGTACTGTACTAAGAAAACAATATATATATTTAAAATAACATCATTTTATAACATGGGTCACATTGAGTTAATGGCACAGCACCATCGAACATTGCTTGCAATCAATCTGCATCCTTGGTCCTGTTATTAAAGTGAAAACCTGTTACTGAAAGCTACGTATACAAAGTAAGCAAACTTTAGAAGTTATAATAATATAGAAAATTGAATCTAAAAAATATATTTTTTTAGTTCATTCGAGTACTAAATTTTATTTGATATCGACTAAATACGATCATTCATTTGATGTACATCGGTTAACAGACGCTGGTGGCGCTCTCCGAAATTATCTAATACAGTACTAAGAAAACAATATATATATTTAAAATAACATCATTTTATAACATAGGTCACATTGAGTTAATGGCACAGCACCATCGAACATTGCTTGTAGCCAATCTACATCCTTGGTCCTTTTTGAAAGTGACAACCTGTTACTGAATGCTACGTATACAAAGCAAGCAAACTTTAGAAGTTATAATAATATAGAGAATTGAATCTGAAAAATATATTTCTTTAGTTCATTCGAGAACTAAATTTGATTTGATATCGACTAAATAAGAAGTGTTTATTAGCAATGGAGCTTTTGATTGCACAACGGTATGTTTGGAGACGTAATGATGTAACATAAATTCTTCTGCGCATCCGGCAAAATTCTCATTCTACGTGGTTTAGGGCAAAATTATACGACGTCCTCCAAAGAACTCTAGACGGTCACAGATGAGCAAATCGGCGCTAAGGTTACATTCATCATGCGATCAAAAGCCTCAATTTAAAAAAAAAACAACAGTAGATTTACATTGATATCTGGGTAGAGGTTGGTCATTGATAATTTCAAAGTGAATAGTTTTACTTTGGCATTAGATATTTAGCAGCCAATGCAACAATAGGAGCACCTGTTGGTACTCCTGGAAAAGGACCAGATGACCCGGCTATATCCAGGTGAGAGTAGCGAAGAGGAATTTCACCATCGATGCCGTGCTAGAATAAAAAAGAACAAAAATATTACTTAATAAGAATACTGATAATTGTATATTCTCTCAATTGGATTTGTTCTGTATTTTGTACTAAAATAAAGATTAAAATTTTATTTTATTAAAA
Organism: Anneissia japonica; assembly: GCF_011630105.1. NCBI lineage: Eukaryota > Metazoa > Echinodermata > Crinoidea > Comatulida > Comatulidae > Anneissia > Anneissia japonica. The sequence goes on along the minus strand of NW_022755542.1, from coordinate 815,858 downwards.
GGTATTACAGCAATACATTATACAAGTATCTAATATACAATATATTTAAAATCATGAATACTATATTAATTTATATTAATATAATGAAATTATACACAATAAAAAATTATCAATTTGTAATTGTTTTCTCCGCCTTTGGGATGACTAGCCGACTGATGTGCGAGAAAACTTTGAAAGATTACTTTAAGGGACGATACATATTTATTTTTTATATGGGAATAATATTTTTGGCTGTTTTTACGAGACAAATAAATGAAATCAAATCAAATCAAAATACTTTAGAGAAAAATACATTATTTAAAGAGAAGACCAACCTGATCTAGTCCGGAGGCTAGGATGAGGAATGCTCCAGGCCCTTGGTGTCCCCTCGGAGTCTTTGATGACGGCAGATTGTTACACTGAAGGACGTCTTCATATTCGGACTTGCCAGAATGAAAATCATAATCCTACAAATGGAGACAACTTATATGAAATTTGGTAGCGTCAGACTATAGTCACCTAGCTCTTTCCCATATCATGTTCCTTTCCAAGAGCAGAAAGAGCAGGGAAACAAACTGCTCAGTTTGGGAGTGGAAAACGACCCAGATTGGAAAGGTACGAACGAGACACAGCATAATTAATGATTATGACATTAATTAAAAATGACATTAACTAGTAAAGCTATCTGATACTCTTTATACACTGATTGCATTTTGTCTGTTCCTTCTTGTTGCAGATCCATCCTCTGGCCCCAAGCGGCACTACTATGTTGCTCCATATTGTTTTAGCTCATGCAGACAAGCGCCATGACTGTTGTCTGTGTATTATTATTATTACTATTATTATTATTTTTTTTTAATTATTATTATTATTATTATTATTATTATTATTATTATTATTAATATTATCATGAAAATAAATTTTAGTGTATGCAGATTGCTAATTCAGGACCACAGAAAAAACTGGTCCTTAATTTGAGATGGTCTTCAATTGAAGAGGTCTTTAATTAGAGGGAGACCAGTATATATCTCCCTTGAAAAGTTTAATTTAGTGATAAAAATAGAAAAGCTGACCTCTCTGCGAATCGTTGATATTTCAAATGGATCGCCTAATATTTCTCCAGCTGAAAGTCAAAGGAAAATTGATGTTTATTCTTTTCCATATTAACAAATGTAATTTACATCTGCCACTATTACGTTTACGATGTTACTAACTGAGAAGAAGTGTTCCAGCACTATACCAAAGACATACGTGTTAAGGTCATTGTTTGTTGACATATAAACCGTAGATGCTCGATTAAAGCGCCGCTCTCGAATAATCACCGCGGTGATAATCAAGAGTATATATTACCCTGTATGTAATGAAACACTTTGAGAAACAGGGTAACATGGGAACCGGCGTGAAAAGCACCACGACAATAATTTTTATAAGCGCCGTTCTCGAATAAGCACTTGTCTTGGTTAAGCGCTGAACTGAAGCACCCAAAAATGTTATAAGTGCTGCAGCATTTGATCACTTATAAACCTTATTACTTTGTTCTCTGATGGACTAATTTTTACAATGGGACCAGTGAAACAGACGGGAAGTTATTACATAGTTGTTTAGAACAATAATATAAAACGAACCTTCCTGAAGATTCTGAGCACATTGCTTCTTACGAGCAGGACCGTTATCCATAACAATCTAGTGACAGAATAAATTCAGTAAATGATTGAGTACAGTATTTGTATACACAAAACTACTGAAACTGTTGCTCAAAATGAGATTGAATATGCACCAAATATAGGTATAACATATATAACAACTGCAAGTAAATTAAACTTAAATATGATAGACAATAAATGACAACTTTATAGGGAACAAAAGTTTTAAAGAGTTTTAAAGATAGAAATTAAATTAATATAAAATTTCAGTATAATGTACCATCTTTGGATGTTAATATAAATTTGAAAAAAAAAATATTATTAAGTTGTACCGAATATTCTGGTCCCATGGCGAGAACTGCATGCCCTGTCAGGGTGGCAATGGTAAACAGCTGCGGATTGGTCTCTTTGATGGCCTGAGATAAATTAAGATACAACATTTAATACAACTAAACACAAAATGAGAAATACATTTCAAAATCTTCTCTAAACATTGCTCTGGCCATCGCTTTTTCTAAAATCTTGACTGTACGCACCGCGAGCTAGCTTTGCCTGCGTGGGCAGTTGTTCGATGTGGAATGGGGTGACTGCAGGCAAAAAGTGCATTGCCCATGATCAGTACTGTAATTATTAATTTACTAGAAATGTAACAGAAAAGGAATCTGAGCAAAAATTTAAAAAAAATGAGTCAAACTGCGCAGGGACATAAAACATTCAGATGGACATTACAAGACCCATAGATACACCCACAAATGTGCATTAGGCCAAATAAAAAAAAATTCTTGTGTTGGCCATGTCCGACTGACCCAAAATGTGCGAAACTGAGGTTTTTTGTTGGCCTTAGCTACAGAAAGCTGGATCTCAAGGCCTATATAAAAAATATGTGTAACCACCTTCTCTTTCATCTCGCAAAGACAATCGGCCATTGCCATGCGACCTTCAGCATCAGTGTTCCCAATACGTACTCTCTTCTTGGCACGGGAAGTGATAATTTCATCAGCTACATAACATTCTGTAAATAAATATAATGTTTATTATTTAATTTTTTTTATATAGGTATTTCTCATTCAATTATTATGTTCAATTAATTATCTAGAAATATATTTGATTCCAACTCAATCCAAGCTTTAAGTCAAAAAATTCTAGGAGGCATTGCCCTCTGATAGTAGTTAAGTGAACACCCCAAAACTTTCCTTTTTCAACCATTAATGTCTGACCTTGGGTCCTCAATTCATACTTATGCCACCCCAGCAAAAAAATTCTGGATCCGCCACTGGGCTTTTGCATTAATATGAATGCATACCTGATCCAACACTGTTTCGCACCATCGCCATCGTACCCACAATCTTGATACCTTTCGGTTTGATCAAATTCACAATCTGGAAAAATCCAGCAACAGCAGCAGCACCACACTTATCTCTACAATTGATAAAAGATGTAGAAATACTGTTAGCATTTGCATAATTTGAAAACAAAAAAAAATATCTGCTTTAATTTTGTGCTGAACTTATTATAATTATATTCATAATTACCTATGCATTCCAGCCATAACGCCTCCTGCTTTTATGTCTGCTCCACCAGTGTCATAGGTCACACCCTTTCAGTACAAATATTGAACCAAAATTTATTTAAGCCACATTAATTATATAAAAAAACTACTTTGCTAAGAAAATTTCCAGTGGGGGTGCAAGCAAGCCCTTTTGTACGGGCATGCACCCCCACCACCCCCCTCCCCCCTCCTGTAGACACACCACTGCTCCAGTGGCCTTCACTTAGTTACATCATTGGCAGTCATTACCTTACCTTTCCTACCAGCATCAGTGTCTCCTCAATTTCCCCCTGTCCGGCATATTCTAATTTGATGACACAGCCTTTGTGACGAGGAACATGTTTGGCACAGCGATTGACAGCGGAGAACAGTGGGTATTTTTCAAGCAGTATTTTATCATCATCCACAACATTAACCTGTACAAAAGGTAAAATATCACTTGGAATTAAAAAATCTTTAAAAAAAAAATTACATAATATCACCTTGCTTATTTTCTCCTTGAGTAACGGTAAATTCACACCGGTTTATGTAACCACTTTCCATGAATATGTATACAAGCCTTTTTTTATATAATTTCATTATAAAACCCCAGCTTTCATTGAGTTTTTGGCACACGAGACGCAAAAAATCGAAGACACTATAATGAATTAGTGCTTGATCGCGGATAGGAAGATTACATCACGACTGACTTATAATTCATAAAAGCACATACTGTACTGAACACGAATCATACCATTATTGTATACTGTACATATTTGTCTGTACAGTATTATTATTACATCTAGGCCTATGTGAAATTGGTCTCCCCTCGTTTCAAAAATTCTGGATCCCCCTCTGTACATGAGGTTTAAGGCAGATTCACACCGAATCCGAATTTGGTTCGTAGAACGTTTTCAATGCGCGTCTTAGTACGCTCCTCTATTCTTTACCACTGATTCGATATTCTTTTTTCGTTTCGTTAGCCATACGAACCGAATTCGGCTTCGGTATAAATGCAGCTTTAGACACTTTTACCTATGCTTGTCTCTTTCCACCCAGTGAGTTTATTGCTGGGGTGGATCCAGACATTCAAATAATTCAAGGTTCCAGAATAAAAAGGTCACTGCTGAATAGACACTGTAGTTTGACCTTAAAGTTCTGTTTTCTGTTGTGTTATGCACTACAATCTTGAATAATTTTCACTTACCTTAACAGAAGAGGTTTCACCACCAAACAATTCCTGCATATACTCCTTAACCTTTGGGGCTGCCATGCGTTCAGGGTCTGATCCACCAATATCCCGGGCCACCAGACTGAATGAAACGAACATTTAAAATACAATATTTCAAAACATATCTCAGACTTAAGAGTAGGAGCAGGTGGCTAAAGAACATGTTGACCAGTCCCAGTCCTCCATGGGCCAATAACTATTTGGACCACAAAAATCAAAACTTTTAAATTTTGGGACTAACAACGTTTAAACTGCCTCAAAATTAACTTTTAAGGGTACAAAACGTCAGTTTCTCTAGATATTGTACCAGGGTCTTACAGCATGGACCATAAAGCCTTTGCTGGTGGACTCCACTAATCTCCTCTGGAATCTGTCAGCCACACCTTCTTAGCCCCGCCCTTTTTAATGTGGATCCTACAGCCACCACTGCTTAAGAGGACTACCGTGATGTAGATTCTTCCTTACCGCCCACTTTCAAGTGCCTCAGACCAATTCTTGACACGATCTCCTACCGACTCATTTGGACACCAGAAGCCTAGCTGGTCTGCTTTAGTCATACGATCAGTTTTCATATCGCGTATCTCAATGGGCTTTTTAATTGAAGAAAATATAAAGTTAGTAAACAAATCAGAAATATAAAAATAAAGTATTAAAGTCAATGAAAAGAAAAATACCATAAAAGCTTGAATAGAAGCACCATGGGCTTAGTCTCGAAAAGAAGACCATCTCGAAACGAATGGGATTCTAATCAAGATAATATGGGCTCCTTTCGAGATAGTACTTGCATTCAGACTATTTTCTTTGATTATTATGATGGCGTGTCAGCATCAATATTATTTCATGGTATTAAATGATGAAAATTTAATAAAATATTGAACATAATTTTGAATTCTATGGTTGAAATATGTTGTACAGTAGGAAATGAGGAAACTTCACCATTTACCAAATTTTCAATTTTTGAACCAGGTTTTGCCGATCTCTTCTTACTTATCTCTATTAATTACTGCTTCAGGGAATTTTGTAACAAGATTAACAGTGAAACTCAGTAGCTTGGTTCACATCGGTTATTGTCGACATAAGTATATAAACTATTGAACAGCGCTACACTCCTAATTGCGTTCGATGGTCCGATTATGTCGAGATACCTTGCTAGACCAACTACGCTCACGAGAGCGGCGGTTGTGATCCCGGTGTGACCAAGATCACGCATTCGTACAGCCATTTGCTCATGAATGGTAGCTTTTTGTCTGTACATTTTATCTTCCACCTTTTCACATACCTCTGGTTCCTTCCAAATGTCAATAAGTTCGAATTCTTCTTCATAAGTCCAACAATGTCCCTTTTGGCGTACTTTCTCGGTCATAATTGATATAAAGATCTAAGCTAGGCCTACACTGAAAAACCTTCTCTCTCGAACGATCAAAATAAACTAACAAACAAGCAAGCTTGCTAAGGGTCAACCGGCTTCGTTCTGATTGGTGTATTCGTGACCTGAGGCCACCCGTGGTGCGTTATCAACTCGACGATGACTGGATTTACAAGTTAGTCAAGCTAACAGCCATCGTCGAGTTATGAACTTTATCTCGCCGTAATTGACCGTTCACGTCGAAACTATTGTCGACATCAAGTAGATAATCTAGTCGACATAGTTCGATGTGAACGAGGCTATTGGTTGTGAATAGTTCTTAAGAAGACTAGCACAATTAAATCAAAAACCATGTTGTAACTTCTAACATAAGTCATTGATTTTTAAAATTTAAAAGCATATCTATTATGATTTTTATCTGAAATTATTAATAAAATAGGTAATAAAAATGCCAAAATCAGGTTTTAAAAATTTTCCAGCCTGGTTTTTAAATACTATACTGGTAATTTATTGAGAAACAGCAATGCCTGCTGTGATAATGACTCTTTAGTAGAGGTATTCTTCTTTGATGTTTAATTGGATTATTGAGATAAGATTCTGGCAAAACCTGGTTCATCAACCCAGTACCCGAATGCCCTTTTAAAGGGTTTGCTGGTAAATGGGATAGTAACAGCATGATTCGAAAATTTACAGCATTCATTTTGAAAAAAGCCCTCCTCAAAAAGAAGCCCAATCAAGGGTAAAAAAAAAATAAAAAAAACCCAGGGCATCTATTCAAGGTTTCATGGTATTCAAGAAATAAAATCAAACAATTACAGTTTTCATAAATGATAAATTATAATAATCTTCATTTTCAGTATCAAATTTTATAACAAGATACAATATATACCAGGTGACTGAACACAAGCAATGGAATTTATGTTTATGGTATTTATTTGTCTATGTTTACTACCTCAGAGTTCTTGAACATTGTTCAATATTTAATTGCTACTTACAACATACAGAGAGTGGAAAGCCCCAAGTACAGAAACGAGTAGTGCTTCTGAAAAACTGTTGTCTTCAGCTCTGACTAATAGAGGGCGCTTTACACCAGCCTTCAATGCTCTGGGGAAAAAAATCAAACAGAATGGTATAGTATCAAACATCAACTTAAATTATGTATTTTATGGATATTTGTATATAAAATTAGTAAACTGTTAAAAATATTGGTTTCACATATTGCTTTATATGGGTGTCTTATGCTTGAAGTGTTGAAAATTAGTGTAATACAGATATTTATTTAATACTGATTATTTTATTACTTAGTATTTTAACTACAAATGATTTAATTACAGATTATTTAACCTACAGACTATTTAATTACAGATAATTTTAGGTTTTCAGTATTAATTTTTGTTTGTCTTTGTTGTACAATTGAATGTAGTTCTTGCTTGATTCAGGCCCGTAGCCAGGGGGGGTTTTTATGGTTCGGGCGAACCCCCCTTTTCTAGCGAACCCCCCTGTATTCTAGCGAACCCCCTCGAATTTTTGAATGAGTCCCACTCGGAATGAATGTCTGTCTTTAACTTACCCAGCATTAAATCAAAATTTAGCACCTAATTTATTATTAATTGGTCGCCCGTTTTTAAATTGTAGCCTGCGATAACTATATCACTTCCAACAGCAGCATCAACCTAACAGATTTTGTATGAGAACAATTTATATAATTATTATAAATTATTAATGAATAATGATTATCAAATTTTACAGTAAATAAATCACTAAAATAAATGTTACTACAAAACAATAAATTAAAAACAACAAGTATTTAGTATGACACAAATCACTAAATAAATGTTATTTTATTTTATTGCAACAACCAAATCAACTGCTGTTCAACCAATTAATTAGAAATTCGTTGCCTTATAGAATGACTATGCCATAATAAATGTTTACTCACGGTCTTGAGTGTCTGTAGTGGCTCTTTGAGGAACTCAAGTTTCCCGGTGAGTTTGTCCAAGGAATCAGTGACCAGAACAATGCCATCATATGCTGAATCTTGTGGGTCGACTGTAAAGTCCACTGGACACGGTAGTCTGTAAAAAGGGACGAATTTTGCAATTCAATGACATTAAATGCGCCCTAGCCCCTCTATAAAACCGTACTATTTAGCGCCCCTAAGGTTAGTTAAAATGCGTCACCTCGAGGAAAATTAATCGGAATAGAACAAAGCATCAAAGTGTAAGCAAAGAAATAGGCAGCTGGAATTCTCATAGAATAGAAAACTGCATCTATCTGCTGCCGCCTGCGTATGCCCAGGCAGGGAGTTGTTATAGTGTCACTCAGTATTTCAGTATTTATTGGAACTCACTTTTAGATCAGTGGCACACACCTAGCAAGGTAAATGTAAAACAATCTTACAAGAAAAAGATAAAGAGATTTAAAAAAAAAAAACTTAATTAACTTAATTAACAAATTAATATAAATGTAAAATCAAACACACACCTAGCAAGGTGGTGCGTCCATACAATATACATAAAATGAACAAAATGTAAAACAATCTTACAAGAAAAAGATAAAGAGATTTAAAAAAAAAACAACTTAATTAACAAATTAATATAAATGTAAAATTAAACAATAAGCTTAATGATGAAACAAATTGAAACATCGGCTCCTCCCACCAAACTGTAGATTACCCAAAATTAATTACATGTGCAAATCATAACAAAGTTCGCAACAAAAGAAAAAGTCAAAAAAACAAATGGGATCAAAGAATCAAACACAGAATTTAACAAAGTAAAAAAAAAAAAACAAAAACAAAAACAAAAAACAACTTTAGGATAAATATAAAAAAAATAAAGTACTTATCTAAGTTTAAAATGTACTGTAAATTAAAACATAAAACCACAATACCGTAGTAAGCAAATTTTCTACAGTATTTTTACATTTTTAGTAATTATTCTTCAGTTCAAATTTGGGGGGGTTTTCTTGTAAAAGTCTGTTCGGGCTTATACTATTTGTCACTGTAACAACTCCCTGGCCTAGGTTAGGCCTAAAGCTGCTGTGCACTGGCTACCTCTCTAACCGTTGTGGTGGGGTGTAGGCCTAGGTTGTGTGGGTGTTAAATTGATAATAAATTTGAGCAAAAAAATAAAGTATCAGCAAGCGAATGGGTGTCTACCTACCTTGCAGAAGCCATTGCGACTGAATGAACGCCTTCTTGTCTTCTTCTTGTCTTGACGCATCACATGACCCAATAGCATCACCTGATTGACTCGTAGGTTGTGTAAAATACGCAATATTTATAACCAGCACGATTTCACGAACGATTATTGGATTGAACAATATATTTTGGACCCTGGGCACGGGCCTGGGCATCTGCAAAGCCTGGAAAGCAAAGATACTAGAATTACAATATAGAGTTCTCCACACAAAAAAAGTGTTCCACCGAAATGCATGGTGGGAATACGAAAAATGGGACGCCCCCTACAGCTGGATCTAAAAAACTTATGCCAAACTTTCGTTACCAAGTCGTCGCGTATTTTATTATCAATTCTCAACAAAGAACTAGATATAAAAACAAACTGGAATAGACACCCAGACAGTGCCATCGGTGAATACATAACCTCCTTGGTGGCGGTAGAAATCGTTGCTATTATCCAAATAATACACAAAACAATTAAAGCATAATGATGAATCAGTAAAGAATAAAACAACAATACAGCGCAGAATCGCATGGCCGGACGCACTCTTAGTGAAAAAGTTTTCGACCATTAGTGGAAAAGGAAGGGCGCCTTTTGCGTCTGGATATACTTAGCAACAGAAGGGCGCCCTGTACGTTGGGCACGAAGTATAGGAAACTTGCATGGTTAAAAAGAAGGGCGCCGCCTACGTTGGGCACGACTTCCGCCTCATTTTTACAATGTGAGAACTCTATCTTGTATTTCTAGTATCTTTGCTGGAAAGGTAAAGATAGCATGGTAATTTCACTGATTACAAGACAATCGGTTAGGGTCTTATGGAGACTTAAAGTAGGCCTAGGCCTAAATTGTATTTCAAACAGTACTACTAGCCCTAGACAGATACATAACAAAATGAGGCTAATTCAGTTCACTTGGATGGATGAAAACCAGAGATTAGGAATTGATTTGCAGAATGGTGGCGATGTCGTGGACTTGTCGGCGAGTGGGGAGCTGTTGGCTACCGACATGGTCCAGTTTATTAAAGGTGGTCAGCGAAATTTAGACCTGGCTAAAGAGTAAGTTTGCTGCAGACCACCCTAGGCCTAGGCTAGATAAAATCCAAATCCTTATGCCATTGCCATTATGAAGCTAAACTCCATAATCAAATTTTGTAGTAAAAATATTGCCTATTTAAGAATTATAAAAACAAATAGCCTAGGCCTAGGTGTATACATACAAAAATAGTGATAATTAATAATAAAATAGGCCTAGTAGATAAATGAAAAAAATGTTTATAATAATAATAATGAAGACCACAGTTTATAATAATAGTGATGACCACAGTTTATAAAATCTGTGATTCATATTTGTACTTGATTTTTTTAAAACTTTTGTCCCTTTTTGTATTAATTCCTGCATTTTTCTGCAATAATTGTCAATAAAAATCCTTGATTTTTATACTTGAAATTTTTTTCAGGATTTTGGCATCCGGTCAACATGTAGTAAAACGTGATCAAGTTCATCTTCTATCACCAATCACGAATACTGAAAAAGTGCTATGTATTGGTATGAATTACATAGACCACTGTACAGAGCAGAATGTACCAGTTCCGACTGAGCCAATCATTTTCAATAAGTTTTCCAGTTGTATTGTTGGGCCAACGGATAATGTGGTTTATCCAGATTTGACTGAGCAATTAGACTGGGAGGTTGAACTAACAATCGTCATAGGAAAAAGCTGTAAAAATGTCAAGGTAGCCAGAAAAACATCCTAATAGTGATGTTGGAAATGATGATGATTCTTAATTCACAAATGCAATATTCACCATAAAACATTGTAATTTAGTCAATGACATTGACTAGACTATCATCCATGAACTTCAAATGTTGGATCTTTTCTATAAATAAACAAACTTAAAATGGAATCTCAAATGCACTTATTAAGATGGCATGGTGGCGGTGCCGGTGGGGGCGTGCCAGAGCCCCCGTCAGGGTGAGCTCTCCCCCCCCCCCCTGTCGGGGAGAAAAAGCACAATTCATCAGGGAGAAAAAAAAATTATATGTATTTTCTACATATTAGTAGACCCTAAATTCGATTAAATAAGCCTTTGAAACCTCTAAATTGTCAAAATTTTCGGAGGATTTTCCCCTGGACCACTTTCAAAACCTTTTATTCGAAGCTCGACCACGCCCACTTTGGTTTTTTTCTGGGAAATCTGACCCCTTGTCAGGGCATCGCCCCCCCCCCCCCGTTGTGGGTTTGTCTTCCGGGGTCTGCCCAATCACCACCAGAAGGACAATGTCAGTGGAAACATGTCTCCAGGTTAACCTTCGTGCGATTCACACCAAAAATACTTCTGTTCCATACAGCATTTTCTTAATGCATCAATACAGCCATTTCATTCGTAATCATTGGAATGTTTTGTATTAGAGTCCTCTAATTGAAATTAGTTATGTGCTAATAAATATAATATAAAAAAAAACATGTATATGAAGCATTAGATATACACCAATACAATAAAATCCAAAGAGGAGTATTATTGTATTTTTTTTATTTATTATTATTAATTTTTATTTATATTTAGTTTGCTTATATGTTATTAGGTAACCATAAACTCAGTAGTAACAACTAACCTTTTTTTTCTTCAGGAATCCGAGGCTCTGGATTGTGTGTTTGGTTACACTGTAGCGCATGATGTAAGTGCTCGAGACTGGCAGATGAACAAAAATATATATATTTGGCTTTCAAACAAAAAACGTAATTTAATACTGCTAAAAACACAAAAATACTTAACAAGATAATCCAAGATTACAAACGCTCTCCCTCTGTTGCGCGATATTTGTGTACAAAAAAAATGACCTGTCCGCTCATTAGTGACTGTAAAACAGTCAATAATAAATCAGCGAAAACAGAATTTCCAGCGTGTCAACATTATTTGACCTTTTGAAATAAGCAGTTTGGTGCTGTTTTGATGGCCTCTTAGATATTGTAAAAGACTGAATATTCTTTAAACCATGGCATTAATAGGGTCCATGTTTACAGTAAACATATATATTATGATAGTGTACTGTAAATGTCAACTATCTGACCTGGGGTCCTAATTCATGGTTCATATCATTAAACTAGCCAATAATTACAATAGTTTGATCAAGATCTTGCTTCTTACTGTACTTTCAAAGTGTTATATTCTGTAGCACTCTGGATGTGAAAGTGCAGAATTCACTACAAATGTACGACGACCCACCATTATTGGGGAGTTGAACTCGGAAATAATTTCACTCGAACCAAAATTCCTTTGATATTGGCCTTTCATACCCTGTCTATTCTGATTTATTACTGTAATACCTGATATTTTGGCAAGCTCAGATTTCTTTCATTATATTAACAGGCTTAGATCTTTAGACAGGTTTCAAACAAAAGTGCACTGTTTTACCTGCTGTCCTCTGAACTTACACTGTCTTCCGTTGAAAATTTATTTTCTTGTATGCCAGGTTTATGACGCTAAGCCCCGGTGACCTGATTCTGACAGGTACGCCACCTGGCGTTGGTGTATTCAAGAAACCCCAGCCAATATTTCTCAAGGTGAGTCAGATCTTTAGTAAACACTGAAATTGTTTTATGACAAAATATGGAGTTTTTTTTTGTAATTATTAGTACAGTGCATATTCTAGTAGGTGGGAGTCAAGAGTGAATGTACTTTTTTATGAAAATGAAAACATATTATCTCAAGATGACAATAATCATAATTTTATCATGTACTCTTTCTTTTTGGTGGGGGGTGTAGGGTTAGGGTCACAAGTGGAGATGTATATGTTAGTGGTTAAGTTGCTTGCCTTCCAATTGATTTTTTCACACGACTGAAACACATCTCCACTCACTAAGCCTCGTGAAGAGACATTAGCCAGGCACTCACTGCATGATACGATGGTGGTAAGACCATCGGCCGACAAATCCAACTCCGTTTCCTGTGAGCGCTAGATGACTCGACACCCTCTGCTGGTTGTTAGTAGCAGTCTGAAGAGATCATCAAAAAAGGACCCTATGCGCTTGCGTTGTGGTGTTCATCATATAATCACATTGGCCGACAACCGTCGGGCATAGTGAGTCCCCAGCTTTAGTTTGTCATTTCATTTGTTTAAGTGACTCTCAGCTGACCTTTTGGGATACTGTAAGCCTGAAAGGTCACCCTCTATAAACATGGTATTAAAAAAAGAAGAAAAGAGTATGTTTGTAATCTTCTGAAAATTATTTTTAAAAAAATGGATGAACTGCTAGTGTTTTGTAGCTAGTGAATAATTTATCTACATGAAAAATCTGACAAATAAATATTTGCATTTTTAATAACACAACAACTTGTTGGAAAATCAGACAGATAATTGTTTGTTCTTTTTTTGGTGGAAAATATGGACAGAAAGCTGTCAAATTTTTAATGACACATCTGCTTTGAAAATGGACAGATAAGTGGTTGGGATTTTTTTTTTGACTTTTGAAAATATCAAAGGAAGATGGTCTGATTTTTAGTCACATAACTGTTGAAAAATCTGACAGATGAATGGTTGGATTCTGTAATGAATCTATGCCATCTTTGATTTTTTTTGTATTGCCAAGGGACATTATTCAATAAATGACAATTTGGATTGGGTGGGTGGATGAGTGAATATAAATCTTGCAGGGTTTTGCAATTTTATATTGCCATTATTTCATACATTCTTCATCTATTTTCATCTGTTCATAAAAAAGTAAATTAAATTACTTCTCTGTTGATGTATACCAATAAAAAATCTCACAGAAAAAAAAAACAAATTTTTGTATAAGATAAACAAAAGTTTTAGGGCTTAATTCAATTTTGTGTAAAAAAAAAGATTTTTGACTAACATTACTACTAAAGTTATTGCTACTATTAATGTAATTTGTTTTAAAAATTCTTCTGTATTTATTTAAATATTGTAGGAAAAATACCTGACAATTAATTTTTTTCTTTTTTTTATGTTTTTCAGAGAGGTGATGTTGTTGAATGCGAAATTGATGAAATTGGAACTATAACAAACAAAATTGTTTAAGATTGTATTTTTTTATATTAAGCTTTTTTTTTTTTATTAAAAAAGGTTCTAGTATAAGTCCGCAGTTTCCCTAATTATTCAATGATTTCAATCAAGTTTTATTTACTAGTATATATTTAAGTTTTGAAAAAAAAATACAAAATTTAGGTTAAAGGTCAATAGACTACATAATATTTAACATTTGTTATTAATAGTTCATCAGATAAAAACTTCTCTTAATACAAACGACTTGAGTACTTTTCAGTGACATTTAGCATTAAAGAAACCGTCTTAAATTGAGTTCTGTATAATTTCTGCAATAGTGTCAATGGATTATCTTGATCCACAGTAATCGCCTGTATTCAAATAAGTAATCTCTTGGATGACCATCCTAATTCTTGAACACTATAATTAGCGCCCTCATGTGACGTCAACGTCGGTTTGTAAATAATTGATGACAATGTGGCTATCCTGCCTCACAAACAATCACAGTTCAGGAGCTTATGATGTTTATTATTTAGAGGCATAGAAGGATGATGTAATCATTTTTATATATACTGTATTTAATTTTACCATTTTCTAAATATAGCACACATACTTGGGTGTAACAATATGAGTGTGGGTCTGGGGACCTCTCCAGCCCCAAGAATTTTTGGGGGTTTTCAAAAGATGGTAGGCCTAATGATGTATTTTTAAACTTTAATCATTTGTTATCTATTCGTGATTGCAATAAATTTGAGTTGAGTATATAATATCTGCGTGTGTGAAAAAAAAAAACTTACCCCAATTGGGAGTGGCCAATCCCTGATATTTTGGTCTAAAAAACACTCCCAGAACCATTGTCGCTGTCGGTAAATTTCTGGAGCGACCACTGATCCTACCAGAAACCATTTATAGGCATTTTCCTGGGTGAAGAGACAAATTTAATAAAGGTTGTTTTGTTTTAAAGGGTAATGGTCACATGCGATTTGCATGCAAATCTCAAATTCATATTTTTTTTGGTGTGAAACTCCATAAAATTTACAGTACACCAAAAGTGATTTCCTCACCCAATGACAGACAACTAAATAAGACCACTCTTAAATTGATGCGTAATAGATTACAGGGGGACTAAGATCTGTAAATCATTAACAAATTGATTTGTTTGTTTTTTTTTTTATCTTTAAAGTGAACATAATAATGTTTTAATTAATGTTTCAAGATTTGACAGACGGTGTTTCTATTATTGCAGTAGTTGTTATTACGTTTGATATGCATTAAACGTAAAATGACATAACTAAGCATAGAACTCAAAGAGTAAATCTATTTACACATACGGTAGTGTATGAATAATTGCCTTTTTATGATGAACTTTTCTTTCTTTTAGTTTTTGAACCATTAAATGATAGAATAAATAAATATATTCGTCTTTTATTGGATTTTCTGGAGGGTTGACTGCGGGGGTTCGTTTAGCAAAAGTAGTGTCTGTAAGCGCTAACTGTATTAAACAGACGATAGCCACCATATTATGTGAAACAGTATACCTAAACATATTGACTTCAATTGCTACGATACCTCATCGAAAATATTATACAGTAACACCTAAAATTCATTGATTGCATTTAAGCAGTATCATATAAAAATTACACGAATGTAAAGCTTTTTTCATACAAATGAAAAGAGATACGATATTGTAACATGATGCCCCTATATGATTTGGAGTTCTAGATTTTGTTTAAACATGTATGTTTCATGATGATATAATGATTGCTTAAAATATAGATGGCGGGCAGTGCAACTTTATTGCCAACAGCTCGTTGGCCAAAGGTACATGACAGTACACCTGAATCATCCGCATTATCCTTTTGGCATCTTTTAAGGTCATAGGCCTATTGCCAAAGACTCAAGCCACCCGCATTCCGATTTCTTTAAAGACCAGATGTCCAAAGTTTTAGCGAATTTATTGCTCTTTAATTTGTACGTCACAATCACGCCACAAAACCGTATAAACATAAACAAAACCGAAAGCTTTTATCTGTATCGAATTCGATTTTGTGTTAAAATGAAAATAAAAAGACTACATTAAATGAGTCTTAATTTTAAGATTAAGTAAAAGTTTGATTAATATTCTAATTCATTATGGAAGTATTTTATTTGGATCTATACTTGGAAAACGTCATTATAAGTAGAAGAATTTGGTGACGTAATTTACCACTGCTACTCAAAATTAGGTTGTTCTCTGCTCAATAGATCCTTTTATAAATTGAAGTCGATATCTTAACGCGCGTATAATTGTGCAAATTTATTATGATACCTGCTGGGGCTGCAACTCATCACAAACGTGTTTCCGGATACTGTATACTTTAAGTACAGAATTAATGTTTTGAGAGAACCGCTATAGAGTTACTAAATATTAAATTTTGTTTACTTCAACTTTATATACGGGTTTTGCTAGTATTTAGTTCAACTATACACTTGTTTTAGTTAATGGAATAAGCCGAGAAATTACAGCCGTATTTAACCGCTGTTTGCTTTTGGCGTTTAACTACGTCCATCTGACCTGGACAACCATGTGTTTACATCATAACACCACCATGTTGTGTTAAATTTATCGGGTATCTCTAAGGATTCAACTATAAACACACAAAGCTAAGATGATAAAACAGAACCGGGAGTAAATGGATATTGTGTCGGAAAAAAAAAACATACTCAGCTAGCTGTTCTGTTAATTCTGCGATTTAGCCGCTGTCTGGATTGTCCCATTTTTGTTTTGATAACATTAAATTCGTTGTGCTCAATAACAACATGATATGCAGCATTAAATGATATTTTAATGACGACTATTTTTTGTGTCTCAATAGTGCCGGTGGGCCTAAATCTTCATTAGTATAAGCAACTCTGGACAGGTTTGTATCAGAAACGATGACAAGATCATAAGTATGATTTTGACGCGTGTTTAATGTGGACGGCTTGTACATGAACCAAAATTACTTCGTGAATTGAAATTGATTCTAGCCTCCTAGACACAAGAAATACGAGTCTGAGGCACGGAGTTATAATTAGGCCTGTCTATAATTAACACGGAGTTAATAATTAACTCCATGTCTAAGGCTTGTGTCTGAAGCATATACCGTAATAGTATACCAGTACTGAGGCCTATTGATACTGCTGCATCAAGAGAAGTGAAGAATATTAATTAATGTTTACATCAAGAGGTGAAAAATACAGTATCTCAATTACGGTAACTCTTGTCTGCTTCGGTTGTTAAAATGCATTGAGGAAATATGAATGCTTAACAAGCGTTATTTATAACAAGCAAAATTAACTCCCTCAAAATTCGTGAAAGAAATATAGGCCAATAACCAGGCCCGTAGCCAGGTCATTTCAAGGAGGGGTTCTCTGGGCGTGGGGTCCCGGGGCCTGCCTAAGGGCCCCGGTGGGGTCGGGGACGAAGTCCCCGAAGCCAGAGCAGTTTTTGTGTTTAATGGGTCTATATAATGTTATAAAAGCATTTATGTTTTGAAAAAGATCTATGTAATAAAAAGGTGGTAATATAATAAAATTAGAAAATATTTCGTGAGTGGATTTCCCATACGATTAAAAATCGTAACGGTACCGAATCGTGAGTGGATTTCCCGTACGATTAAACATCGTAACGGTACTGGGTTTGGTCTACAGGAGTTCGTGCTTCGAACAGGTCATTCCATTCATAGAAGCCTTTTGATGGAGAAAGTGTACTTTTTTAGCAAAGGTTTGCCTAGGTCGAAACTATCTCCGGCTATATAAAAATTGATTAGAATATTGAAAATGTTATTCGTGTTAATGAATAGATAAAGATTACTACTAGGCCTAATATGTCCATTTTTATTGATCTAATCTACGTGTATTTACTTTCATAGTTTATATTTAAATATTTAAAACAA
>NW_022755542.1:787463-797745 GCF_011630105.1 Anneissia japonica | reverse complement strand
TTTTTTTCATTATTGCATCTCGTTTTTGTGAAAATAACCCACCTTAAAGGACTATCTGTCGTTTTCTTGTTTGCCACAGTGGACGAAAAAAGTCAGTTATTCTACGACGTTTCGTAATTCTTTATCACTAAAAATTAACAAACACTCGTTTTGACGCACTCCGTTCTGTTGTGTGTGTGTGTCTGCTGTTGAAAACAACCTTCCTAATTTTGTGACTGGCTATGATGATTGAGATGGACCATGTTGATTTATTAATAATATTTTGTTTGGGATGGAAAAAAAGGAGTCAATTTCCCAAAAAATGCTCCATCAGCAAATAGGTTAGTGTGCGCTGTGGACAGTATGGCTATGGAATTTACTAACCACACAGTCCAGAATCAGGTGATTAAGTCGCAAAACTTTAGCTGCATTTGGTGGATTAAGCCGCAAAACTTTAGCTTCGTTTAGTGGCGCCATTTACTCTAGGTAGACGACGGCGACCAGTTTCGTTACCGGTACCGGTTGGTACATTCTTACAAACATTCAGGCAAAGGCCAGTCAAAGTTGAGACGGGAGCCGGGTTTTTATCGATGTTTGCCATCCTTATATGTAAGCCATCGTAAATTCATGGTTTGCCGGAGTTGCGTTCAATTTAAATCTCCGAACTTCTGAAGCTGAGATATTCTATGAATGAAGGCTTGTATCGCAGGCTAGAATTTAAAAACGGGTTACCAAATAATGAATTAGGTGCTAAATTTTGATTTAATGCTGGGTAAGTTAAAAACAGACATTCCATCCGAGTGGGACTCATTCAAAAATTTGAGGGGGTTCGCTAGAAAACGGGGGTTCGCCCGAACCATAAAACACCCCCCCCCCCCAAACTGGCTACGGGCCTGACAACCACAGAAACTTA
Source organism: Anneissia japonica (assembly GCF_011630105.1). NCBI lineage: Eukaryota > Metazoa > Echinodermata > Crinoidea > Comatulida > Comatulidae > Anneissia > Anneissia japonica. The sequence continues at coordinate 796,853 of NW_022755542.1, read as the reverse complement.
TGGAGCTACAACAACAATATCTTAAATACTCAAATTTTAACCTCTGTTTTTTATTATGTGTGTTTGTATTTATTGAAATGAAAATGTTGCTGTCAGAAATATTCTTTTATGGACAATAAAGAAATATTGAATCTTGAATAAGTGCCGCGGCGCTTTTAAAATTTTTAAAGGCTTCGGTGCGGCGCTTATTCGAGACCTAAGCATGACGAATGAACTGAATCAACAATTACGAAATTACATGGTAATTAGTACCCCTACTGGAAATTCAGTGTTCTTTAATAATAAAAAGACACTCTTTAACGGGAGTCTCGCTGGCGCGATTTTTATCCAATGTCGTTATTTAATTAAAAAAGTTGTTTTAAATAATCGCAGGGCTAGCATTATCTAACAACTAAGTAGATTACTTTAATTGGTGCTAGAGCTCCCAACCTTGGTTCGGTTACTGGGTGGCTGGTTTAGTATAATGTCGTGTGTCCGCACAAAGGAAGAGAAAATGACATGGAAACACTGAAGTGTGAGAGGGGTATTAGTTAAAAGAGCAATCAATTAGGTGCATTTGTGCTCAAGAATTCTGCATTCAATCTTCTTAAATGCATCTTTTTCTTTTTATTATTATTTTTAAAAACTGAGATGAGATCTTATTGTCCTATTATATTTTATTATTATTATTATTATTATTATTATTATTATTATTATTATTATTATTATTATTATTTTTATTATTATTATTATTATTATATTATTATTATTATATTATTATTATATATTTTATTATATTGTTATATTATAGGCCTATTATTTTATTATTTATTTATTATTATTCTCTAATCATTGCAGTTTTATTTTCAACGTTCTTGTCTGTTATGTGGTGGTATACAGTATGTTGAATTTTACTCAATGTCATGCGTCCACTCTTACTCAGTCCATTCATTGGTGTGGAGCTGCTCAGTATTCAGTGCTTCCTTTACAGTCCCAGAAGTTTCGACAACTCCTCCCCCTTAACAGTTCGCTATTGACGTATTCTTGGCCCATGTGCATTAAACTTATATATTTAAAAAAACAAAACAAAAAGCAAAAAAAAAAAAAATTCTGTTTATCGCAAACTTCAATAAATGAATAAACGAAGATATAAATTTAATATTAAAATAGAAATGGCATTAAAAGCACTTTAACCATGTGCCTCTAACAAAATTGAACACAGTTTTGTAGTTACAAACATTACCACAATGCCAATGAAATCCATCATTAAAATCTTATTAGTTCTCTTAATTAAGATTTCTAGTTTGTAATAGGCCTCACAACACATTTATATGTATATTTTGAAAGCACTGGTAGCGATCCTTGTCAGATTGCTCTAGATTTCTGCTCCTTGACATAAATAATTGTTGACCTATTATCGCACATTTAAACCGCAGGCACGTACATCTATTTATGGTTTTATAATAATTACCCAACGACACAAAAGGTTAAAAAAAAGTCAAATGCTGCCAGGTATTGGATGTTATGATATTGACACACAAGTGGCCGCGTTTTCCAATACAGATTAACAAGGACTAAATCTATGCACTGTTTGAGTAGCCTAGATATGAGTGTTTTTGTATTATCTGAGCGGCCCTAGCTGTAAGTGATGCTTATCCACACGACTCCATACTCAGCGATAGGCTTATACCTATACAAACTTGTGTTTAATCGATCATCCTCATTATCGTTATTATATCTTCATCAACATGGCAACACCATCATTAGGCCTAGTTACAGTATATCATCATCATTATCATCATCACCACCACCATCATTTATACTTATCAATCTATAATCATTATTATGATCGTCATCGTCGTCAGTATTATCATCATCATCGTCATATCACATGCTGCAATTGGCCAATCCCATATCGGGTCGTAAATATATTAATTACTTGTATTTCCTGTTCTTAATACCTGCCACAGATGAGTGACCACCTCGTTAGTTGTAAACTAGGTATCTGTTTATGTCAATTATTGTGATGACGTCATGATTAGTTTTGGTTGCCATCCAGAGATGTTCTACTCTACAATCGAAAAGGCGCACTTATCGTTAAAATGAAGCGCTGAGTAGTGCGCGCTTCATAACGTCGAATCATTCTCTCATAAAGTCGGTCATTTCACTGGTCAGGAATTTATTTTAAATCCTTCCGATTGATTTTTGTTATCACCCCGTTTACAAGAGGTGCTTTTTACAAAGAACACATCAAATAGTATCCCGCTTCAGATTCTTGGCAGCACACGTGGGATATTTCACTGGAATAGCACCGCGATAGGCCTACATTGACTAAATGTAACCATACAATCTGTAAGAGGCCTACGGAAGTTGAGGATGTACATAATCATATTTTAAGGTAATCTAGTGTGCTAGATCTATATGGGCTTAATATCTGATAATCTGCAACATGCATAAGGATAGAGCAGGCCTATATTTGGAGGCGAATGGTGTAAACGTTTGTTTTTAAAGTTTATGTAGAATTTGATGGTTTTCAAGTTTAAAATACTCATACCACTTTTATAATTGTATAGGCCTATCCATCTAGCATCTGATAATAAGGTATGACTAAAACCCTATTAATGTGCACGTATTGTTGTAATAGGTCTAATCATTTGAATGGGATATGAGTTGAGGCTTGTCTATATGATTTACAGTGGCGGATCCTTAAATTCAAAATAGAGGGGGTGCCGGGGAGGTACTTTCACAGATGGAGGGTCTATACCAACTCAGCCCCACCACGATTGGGGCTGAGGTAAGGACATTTATGATTGTGGCACCTCTAGATGGCCGAAAATTGCGCACTCAGACTTAAAATTTGAATAAAATTTTCTTCATATCTCCATTGAAAAAAAATGTTGAACAATTTAGAGGGGGACGGAGCCCGGGCTACCCCCTACTCCACCCATTGAATCCGCCACTGATTTAGCTATAATTGAGCTTCAGGTCCGAACAAGGACGCTCATTTTGTAAGTTATAGTACGCCCATTTAATGTTGAAGATATAGATAAGTATTTGATTTTTATGAACATAGAGAGATAAGCTTGGCTGTGACGCGTTTCTGAACAAAGTCTGGTTTTGGAGATGATCGAAGTTTACTGGTAGTAGAGATGATACTTGACGATGAAAGACTGGTGTTGCTTTAACCATAGAGAAAATAGAACATATTTTCTCTATGCTTTAACCACATACATCATGTTATTGACACTTTTGTGATCTATCTTATGGTCGATGACACCCAACGATAATGTAGCTAATGGCATTAATATTTGATTGATTTAATTAGTAGGAATATAGGACGACAAATGTTAATCTTATTACGATTAAATATGATATTGCAGTAGGTAATAATTTGCCATCAATGGTAGGCCTATAGGTGTTTACAGTCAAGTTGGCACTTAGTTATTAAAATACCGTAGCCTTTGTTTATATCGCCTATGAAATATTTTGCCTCAGAACAAATGAACGTGACTACAATTATAATAATGACCATAAATTATAATGAAAATAGTTTTTATAGATTTAACCACAGAGCTATCTATAAGAGAAGGAAGAGGAAAAAGAGGACACTTTTTTGGTCGCGAAGTTGTCCCCATAATAGGGGTTCTACTGTAATAATAATAATAATCATAATAATAATAATAATAGGCCTAATAATAGGTATTTTATGGCTTCGAGTGTTTTTCTTACAATTTGTATTTTAAGTAATATGCATCAAGCTAACATTTTATAAAAGAAACAAAATCAGCTAATTTATCTGAATACCACATGTACATAATTGAACACAATATGAGAAATTTCCAGGCCTGATGTTATTTTTGTAGATATCAAAATATTGTTTTTCCTAGGTTGCCATCAATCATTGGAATCGAGAAAATGGAATGGCGGTCTCGTATTTATATAAGCAATATTGTACGCCCATTACCCTCTTTTTTCATCGTACAAAAATAGCAAAATTGTACACTTATTAGCCTCTACTTTCATCGTACAAAAAACAAAACAACCACTTTAGCTTTTGTCCGCTGCTCCGTTGCGGTGATGAAAATGTATTATAGATACATTATAAGTAGTGCCTACATTAAATGTATTTATAATCAAGGCATCCTTTAATTGGCCATCGGCTGCTGGATGTAATTGTGAATTAAAAATAAATAAGGAACTTGAATAAGCCTACTGACTCTCCCAATTTGTCTAGTATTGTTTCTACCGTAGGGTTATTTTCAACCAGCAATTCTGATCGAGAAGAAAAATGTGTCCCATAATGTCAGATCAGGCCATGATAGAAAGTTCATTGTTATAAAAACAAGTTTTGTATTTTCCAGTGGAATGGTTGCTTTAAAGGAATGGTGGGGGAGAAATGTTTATGTTGTTTGCTTTCGTTTTTTTTTTTTTTTTTTTTTTTTTTTTTTTTTTTTTTTTTTTTTTTTAATTCTTGTTTGCTGATTTGGTGGCTGAATAATTGTGCATTGAAGACATTAAAGAATAGAAAGATTGGTTTCCATACAATTGCTACACGCTATCGTCGACAGCTTTCGGTAATGCTGATTAATCGGTGTCGAATCGGGAAGCCTTCCCGATGGCGTCGGGGACTGCCACGTAGTATAGCGATTGTACTGAAAACACTGTGTAGCGACAGTGTAGGCATGATGCATGATTTACAGCATGTGGAATGTTCTTAGGCCTACTTATGGCCTTTCCGGGTTGAATTGGTTGACATCTCCACCTCGAGCAGCTCTAAGACCTACTGTATTTTATTTCCCTGATTTTTTCACTCACACTTATATCTCTACAATTTCTCTAATGAGTTCGATATCTTGCTTTGTTTTAAGTTCATGTGGAGACATTTCATCAACATGTTTAAATCATTGTTCAAAGTAACTATGGGAATGTTTTTTTGGATTCCATCTGAGATTCTTGTGACACGTTTCTTTAAATAAATTCAATTGCAATAATTGGCTTCCACTTTGCTTCAAAAACCTTTCCACTAAGCCCTGCCCCCTTTATTGTTACTAAAATCCCACAAAACTACAGTGTAGAAACTACACACGCGTGCGTTTGTGTGACAACACGTGTGTTTGTAGGACACGCGCGTATTACTGGCCCTGTTTTGATTGGTCAGTTGTTAAATTTGGTTGGCACTCTGAAGGTCCATTGGTTTTGCATGGTAACCTTTATATAAACACAGTAGATTGCAGATTTTCTGTGAGATTTCTATATTTAACGCTGTGTGTCTGTTTATCTACTTATTAACAGGATTACAAGCAAAAACTACGTGACGAATCATCAATTTTAATTGAGTACAATTTGTCTAAAGAATTAGACCATTACATTTTGGGGTTAAAAGGTCAAAGATCAACGACACAAATTTAAAAAATCACATTAATAAAGACTATGCTAAAACGATCATCTTAAAATCATATGGATCGGTACACAGTAGCGGTCTAAGAAATGATTGCTTTTTCGGGTGAAAAAGTGAAAAGGTTAGGCCTACTTTATATACATATGTCGGGACAAGATTTTGTCGCTCATTTTCGGTTTCTTTTTTTATTAATCTGTATACAGAGACAGAATGGAGGTATGTACTCTAATAAGTGACCGGTCTAGTATTGATATGATGTACGTCTGTTCTCCGTTAAGTGAAACAATTCCAGTGTACAGCAATATGATTTTACGAGTGTATTCTGTTCACTTCTTTTCTTTTAAGTTTTTATGCATGTAAGTAACCATTTGTGTATAAGAGCACAGTAAAATGTCATGGCATTTATGGTGATGTTTGGCTGTCCTTTGGCCAAATTCGACATAAACATAACACAGGCAAAATTTGACTACGTTAACGTCTTCATGTTTAAAAATGTGAAATGTAGCAATATAATAATTCTTTTTTTTTTCATTTCAATAACTGTTTGTTTTTCGGTCTCTCTAATTTATTTGATCACTTGTTGTTTACGTTTTTGTTTCTTCTTTCTGGATAGGTTAGATTAGTTACCATTACCACTAGAGCATGCGAGTACTGTTCCAGCTGGCCATGTGTCTCAAATAGCTCGAGAACGGTGCAGTGTTACTGGTTTGTTCATAATTTGATTCTTTGGTAAATTGTCTCTGATTAGTTTAGGATAATTCATGGGTTAGCTTTCTTTATATGAAGAAGAGACAAAGAAGAAGGCAAAAAAAAAACCATTAAAAAAAAACACCAAAAAAACAATCAAAATGCAGTATTTAAGTCAGTCAGTCGATAAATTAAGTCAGTCGTTAGTTTTTTGTTTTGTTTTTTTTTTTATTAGTCACTCAGTCGGTCAATCTTTAATTTAATTAATACATTGATTTTTCTTCAAAAATTAGAGTCCATTGTTGTCACGTGGGTCTCTGTCTCAAAATTAGATGGTAATCCGACCTCATTGGTCAAGTGGTACTTGGTCAGTTGGTACTTTGAAAAAAAAGTGGTATCGAATTCGAGAAGTCTCGGAATTTAATGCAGCTGGTCTCACATTGGAGTGTGATCTGTATTTATATAAACAGTACAAAAACTATGTTGACGATTATTCCAAAATGTTTTAATTCCAAACGTTTTTAGACACCTCCCAGCTCATTCTTGTTTGTCATATAGTTAAGTTATAGATATGTGCTTCATCGACGTTGGCCTAACTTTTACCCTTATATAAGGTCTAATTGAGTTTGGTAGGTATTGCGGGCAAGGACAACATTATTCTATTACATAATTTTGTTACTTTTATATATTACGTTTCCAATTAACATTCTAGTGCGGGGGTGGCCAACCAATTTAAATAATGGAAACAAAGAACTAATAAAATTTCAAATTACATGTAAGAGTAATCATGGTGATTGATGAATATAATTTCTTGTATTTTGTTACAAATTAGTGCTTCATATAACATAATTGGGCTACCGGTGGTTGGGAAAATTAAGTACATTAATATAGCATCCACAATCACACTTTTCAAAGTAGGGCTAGAGTTGAACTATTTTTAGAATGTTATGATATGGACCTTATTTAGCGCCAAATATGTTCAAATGAGCACACTCAAGACATCATATTATGTTATTTAATTCAATTAATTCAATTCTTTTATTTCGTAAGCAATTACATATAAAATATAGATAACATATATCAAATATGATAAAATAATTAAATATAATACAAATAGAGAGTCAAAGGAGATGAAGTTCAGTACACCGACCGACTATATTAACGACTATAGAACATTTTGCAGTTTGAATTCATTTGCTGAATAATGGAATGTATTATTCATAACACATACAATTTACATATATATGTCGAGCTATGAAATCTTTGCTTAAAGCCAGTTGAAATTTTAATTTTAATTACATGAAAATCATTCTGCGTCGCCTAGAGTAAAACAGCGTAACAAGGCAAGTCGTAGTTGGTTTGTATACCTTGATGCGTTCAGCAAGGTCGAAGCTAAGCGAGTAACAAATAATATTGGTTGATTCGGGAAATCTCCTCACTATAATAGGTAGTCATTTCATTTAATTTGCTTTTCACTATATTAAGTAGTCATTTCATTTAATTTGTCAACAATTTAAAAAAAAACATACAAAAGGACAAAAAGGACACGGTAATACCCTTGTCGGTGGCGAGATAAACAGTTAATCAGTCAGTCAGTCAGTTAATTAGTCAGTCAGTCAGTCAGTCATTCTATCAGTCAGTCTATCGGTCACTCACTCAGTATCGTAGTCAGTCAGTCAGTCATTCTATCAATCAGTCTATCTGTTTATATCATAATATATAATATTATATTATAATGTATATTCAGTGTCTCGTATAAGAATTGAAAAATGGGTTTAGCAGATTATTTATACATTTTTATATCAAAACGACAGCCGAATAACTGTACATTATTTAAAATGTATATAAAGAAGGTGTTGAAGCTATGTCAGTGAAGAACTTGTTCAAAGACCAAACATTCTCTACTTTGAAAATCCGTCCACAATTTGCTGTGGATGATTAATGGTCCGAATAAAGAAAACATCATGTAGCTTACGGCATAGAAAGTATCCCCCATTGAGTATAGCAAACATAAAAAAGTTGTAAATTTTAATATTAGCAGGATATTAGTACTTTGATGTGTGGGCGCGTATTTTTATAAAACGTACTTGTGAACCATAACAGGTCATAATTAGTCCTCAAGAGTGTAATCGAGGAGAAGGCACAGTGGCATTATTTTTATAATTTTAAACCCCAGAGGTATTTTTACAAGGATTAATAGCTAAAATCGCCTAGCATGGTTTAGGTCGTTTACGCTGAACCACACATTTCCATGTTATAGGATATTTTTTTTTTTATAAATCTTATTACTTTGCTTGTAACGCCAGTGACTACCACATTTGACGTATTTTAAGTTGACTGTCTCAAATTATACTGAATACATGTCTCCCTCCAATTAATTAAAGACCACTTTTGCGACCAAGGTCGCATGGTTTTTAGCAGCTTTGGTCTGTGATTAGAATAATGTAGATAAAAGACATTTGTTAATTTGAAACCACAGAAATGTGGTCTTTAATTAGAGGTGGTCTTTAATTGGAGGGGTATTTAATTAGAGGGAGGCACAATTTACGTGTCCCTCTAATTAAAAATCCTTCCAATTAATGACCATCTCCAATTAAAGACCACGTTTCGGCAGCACCGAGAAAACATCTGTCCGACATCTATTTGATAGATGCTCTTTTTAATTGAGACCAAAGCTGCTAATAGAGACCAGGAAAACACCGGCCCCAAAGTTGTCTTTAATTGGAGGGAGATGTTTTTAATATAAAAGCACTACTGATTCGTAAACAGCTTTCGGTATTTAGGCCTACCACAATTTTCATGTGTTTCGCCATTGTGTTTTAAAATTTAAAACACACTTAAGGCTCTCAAGTTTCAGCAAATTCTCTGGGTTTCAATAAAATAAATATAAATACCTATAAAATGAAATAAATTTAAGGAGAACCAAGTAACGTACAGTGATTATTTTGTATTACTTTTTAAGCCTTTAGAACTCAAAATGATGATGATGATGATGATGATGATGATAATAGTAAAATTAATAATAATAATAATATTAGTAATAATAATAACAATAGGAATAATAACAATAGGAATAATAACAATAGGAATAATAATAATAATAATAATAATAATAATAATAATAATAATAATAATAATAATAATAATAATAATAATAATAATAAACAATGATGGTGGTGGTGGTGGTGGTGGTGATGATGATGATTATGTTGTTGATGATGAATTGATGATTACGATGATAATAATAGGCCTATTAACAATATCCTTGTTATAAACAAAAAAAAAAAAAAAAAAAAAAAAAAAAAAAAAAAAAAAAAATGGGGAAC
>NW_022755542.1:787039-787218 GCF_011630105.1 Anneissia japonica | reverse complement strand
CCATCAATCATATTAATCGCTAAGCGAATACGAGCAACGTTTTAATTTTACCTTAAATCTTATATTAAGACAATGCCAGCTGGACACGCTTCTTGTAAGCCTTTATGGTGCCGCTCTTGTAAGATACGTGCTAGAGTCAAGTGACAATTGTAGCGTGTAGGGTGTAGGCCCTACTTTTT
>NW_022755542.1:780176-786986 GCF_011630105.1 Anneissia japonica | reverse complement strand
AGCGCCGCCATTGTTCTTTTGCCTGGCTAACATTACAACTTTTTTGAGCAAAGCTATATCTTAGTGATTAAAAGGTTTGCCTTTGAATCCTAGGGTCTTGGGTCCATTTAATTTTGTCGAGTTTTTCTCACGACCAAAAAAGCAACTAATGACATTTAGAGTAGGCCTATAGAGTACCGTATCACGTGTATTTGTTTGTCTTGTGTAAGGGATTGCCACTTGTTAATAATACTATACTGTTATATTTAATATAGCTGGGCCATATGCCAAATTAAAAAAAAAAAAGAAACCCTTCTATTTCAAAACTTGGATCCGGCTCTGCTGCTATATGGCAAACTGTACATCTGTAGCCAAGATTTGTTTACAGTAGGCTGCTTGGCCTGTTTGAACAGTAATAATTTACTATGTGGCTAGTTGCATGGATTTGAGAATCTGTCCTTTTTTATTCCTCCTTGCGGGTAACTTCTTTTTACAAATCTTGAACAAAAACGCACGTATTTTCTCTAAATATTTTTGTAACGTCGGAGCTGAGACAAGTAAATTGATCAATAGTTATACTATAAACCCCGTGTTTATCTCATTTTAGAATAAATTAATTATTTAATCATGTTCACATATATAATAAAAGAAAATATTTTATAAATTATTCAATACCATAAGAATACGTTAATAATATATTCTGGACGATCCAGACACACAAGTATTGCGAATTGATGTAACATGCAGTATACATACGTTACAATTACAGATTAACACACCCCGTGTCGTATGCCGTAATAAATAAACATTATAATACCTAATAATTAATAATGATTATTATTATCTTAGTTAAATATTTGCATTTACAATCTCGTATCTTTTATTATTTTTATTCCCTTTGATTATAGAAAGAGCAATTCGCACCAAAAATTAGCTTTTACGCGCCACACCAGTACAGTCAAAACAGACTTTTGTTCATTAGAAATGTAACTCTCTTGGAACAAAAAACAACTACCGGTACGGTATTCTTTAATGTTCTAGTAAGAGTGGAACCAGAATATCCCCGGTGATAATTCACAGCTCGGGAAGTTAAGTTTCTCATTTTACAGTCAATACCGTAACACATCATAAAAACTACCTTTCAAACCCCCTTTTTTTAAACACATCGATAATAATTCATACGAATACTTGTTTGTGTGAAGTTTTTCCACAGAAATGCCTTCATTTATGGATACGCTAAACCAGGTCCTCCTCATCCAAAAACAACTACTTACGTTTTCTTTGGGAGTACAATCTGTTTTCTTTGCTAATGAGCCAGATCTGTTTTGATCAATGCGTGAAAATGCACTTTCTCCGTAAATCGTTAATTCAGCTTTTCCAGTCCATGATCACAATTATAACGCACTTTCGAATTCTGAAACACAGCTGATGGTTATCAAAGTATGAAAAATGCTACTTTAACATTTAGACTTGTCTTTTGCAATTTTTATGGAGATACAGTATTTGTATATACTGTAAAAATGTAAAAAATGGAGATAAAATATTCAAATTTTAAGTCTGAATGAGTGGCATTTCCTGGCATCTAGAGGTGTCATCATAATTGCTTTGCGACTCCAAGTATAGAATAGACTATAGATCCTTTATACGACGTTTTCGGCGCCCGTAAGGGAAGGGCGTCTAAGAGAGGGGAGTAGCTCCGGTCGGGAAGAAGTCAATAATTTTGTCGAGAAGGAACACTGGTTTGCAAAAGCATTTTTACCATCTGAGAGTGCCATTTCCGGGCGTCTAGAGAGACCTATCCTTAAAATTTGCTCCAACCATGGTGGTGCTGAGGTGGGTGTGGACTACCTATTGGATCCTGGGTTCAATTCTTCTGGCACCAGGACTTTTCACAAGACTAACATTAACTATTCCCTGAGCCTCATAAAGTGACTTACAAAGCATAGGTTCCATCATCTGATTAATGAGTTAGTTGCTTGCTGTTGGATACGAAAAACAATTTTAAAAACATAGAGCATATAGGCATTATGCCTATAGCCAATAATGTGGTTTTTGATAGTGAAGATGCTCTTTTTTTTATTTTAGTGGTATGAGTATCCTAAATTAGAGTACCAAACACACAGTTGCCGGAATTTTTTTTTCAGCAGAACATATGGAAAATTATTAAACGTACATAACAACTCTTATGTTTTCTGCTTCTACACTCAATATCATATTATATATTTTAAAAGAAATGTTTTTATAGACCTATGCCTAGTTTCAAGTTTAAATAGTTTGCTGATATTGTAAGTCATTTTATAAGCTTTTATATATTTAATGTATTGTAAGTCATTCTTATAATCTTTTCCAAATTTCTGTGTTGCCTTCTGAGTATTTTTATACCAATAAATGAAAATGAAATGAATTGTCAATTTGGATACACCACTTTTGTGTGTGCCACCGATTTTAAAGTGTGATTTCCTAATACAGTACATCGATTATTGGATTTATTGCTCAATAAGGTATATACCGTATGTGTTGATTAATAATTCCCCAATACTGTAGGTTTCTTTTGGCCAAATTAAACCAGTAAAGTGAGTGTGTAACATGTACGGTACTTTTAATATATGATAGAAAAAAATTAGAGAATGACGACACGATTGCCACTTTACCGCAACGTGATTGGCGCAAGCGATGGATCCTTTTGAACGACGATTCCCTCAGAAATCAACAGACGGCGTTGTGTCGTCAAACGCTCATCGCACAGCGCGGAAATGAACTGGTCAGCCGACGGTCAGCCCCGGCGCAATGTGTCCGGCTTTCCGGTTTATATTGAAGCTGTCAAATTACTGTATGATCGATGTGTTTGGGTCTACAGTCGAATCGTAGTGTAATCGTAAGGCCTGGAGCCATAAAGAATTCTATGTCAGGACATAAGGAAGATTAGTAAACACAAGTATTTACTGCTCGTCTTCAATTCGTGATCAACTCACGGTCATGATTCAACCTACAAACCTGGATTTTACTGTTCTACCTCAAGAGTCAGTATCTATTTACTAATGAGTATTGAATTAAGTTAGATTTTGATACATCGACATGTAAGTTTACAAGACACTAACGATAATTTTAATGCCGTGGTAGGTTCAAGATAGATTGTGCGTGAAGGTAGGCCTAAACTTTATAAGATTCGAACTTCGTTTTATGGGTTTTGCAAACAATTAAGTTATAATTCTTTGATACATCAATGTGTATTAGACAATACGCTAACGATTATATTATAGGTCTAAACGGTGTAGCGTCGAGCTTGCGGATAAGCAGGCACAAACTCAATCAGTTTTAACAACCGTTTGTAAATGCCATACTTTTAGTGGCAGCCATCTTCGATGAGGACAAATTGCCAGCGCGATTAATCCTTAAAGAAGAATGCAATTATTTTGATACTGTTAACAGATTTGTCGTTCGATATCACACGCGTTAATTCCTTCGTAGTTTATCAAGCAATTTATTAGATATAAAGTATAATTAGGGTAATTACTCACTGGCCGTTCCTATGCGCAATCATGAAAGGTCACACGATATTGCCGAGATTATCTCAGTTTTGTTTAGTGTTAAGATTGCATATGTTTTATTGAAATGGAAAGTGTCACCGGTGTTTGTATTTTCCGCAATGTGTTATATGACTTGTGTCTTGTGTAAACTATCAATTTCAGAGATTCTATATATAGAATTAGGATTAATTTCATCGCAAACAAGACTTTAGTGTTATTAACGACGTCACTTTAAAATAATGTAGTAGCAACAGCGCATAGCAACAGGGCAGCGATCCATAACCAAACCAGCGCTAATAGCCAGTGTTACTTATTTATTCTAATTGTTTCTCGCTCTCTGGTGGAGTTTTATTTATACAGTACTTATTTATTGAGTGATTTAAAGCCACTTGCTAATAGGCCTAATATATGATTTTTTTTTTATTTTTTATTTTTTTTTTTGTATACTATGACATTGTTAAAGTGCTTCGACCGGTAGGATGTAATTATTGCTGAGTGGACTTCGATTATTGCACCTGAATTTGCTCCTTCGTGTAAAAATTATGTCATTGCGGTCCCGCTTTACGTCACACGCAGTGCAGCATGATAATAATCTCTTATCCAAACTTATCCACTAATTATGATAATACACACATTCTATAAGTCTTATGTTCTAATGATGTATATACTAGTGTATGTCTGTATTTTTATTGTAGCAATACTAGTTCAAAAACAAAGACAGGTCGACAAAGTTAGGCCTAGTTAGGCTAGGTCTTGTATTGTATTATTCCTTCGAATTTATCCTTGTATTTTTCATGCTTTATCTATTTTGATATTATATTTTGGCATTGAAAATCTATCTAGTCTTAGACCTTGTATTCAAACCAGCCGTGTTAATCGATGTAGGTCTATAATACCGAAAGGGTTAGAATAATTCTGATTAACCGACAATGACCAATGACATTCTTAAATGATATGTCATAATGTTATCAAATTTCGTTGTATTAACTGTGTTTTCCAATTCAATCATGATACTTAATTACGGAAATTTCTTTTTATTCTCAGCAAAATAAGATTGAAATCAATATTAGTTTTATTTATTTTTTCATTCTTTTTTTTTTCTTTTTCTTTTTTTTTTTATTAGTAAACTCTAAAAATTATACAATCGGAACTATCAGGTCTGATAGTAAATAGTATTCCACAACGACAGTCAGATAGGCCTACTATATTATTTTATTAGTGTCTGTTTGCTGAATAAAGTGACTCATTACACTGCACGGCGTGAACAGTGAAGCAAGATAATATGTTTGACCGAAAGACAGGAACTGATTCGCGTGAGTTCCGCCTAATTCTACACGCATTTACAAATGGGTCATTCAATCAATCGCGCACGAATCTGCCTATATACTCGCAACATTGCCTCCGAATTACCAGAAACAATTAGTGGCACCGAAGACGACAAGAACAAACGAAGGCGAGTTTGATGGCCGAGCGGTTAAGAAGAGGTCATAATCAGTGGCGGATATCCAAGAATTTAAAATAGAAAGGGGCCCAAACAGGGACCTTCACAGATAGAGGGTTTGTACTAAGAAAATTTATGATTGTTGCACCTCTAGATGGCCGGAAATGGTATCTCAAAAATTTAGTAGAATTTTTTTTTTTTAAATTAGTGGAGGGGAGCTTTCCCCCACCCCCGAATCCGCCACTGATAATATCGGCACAGGTAGAACGGCTCACCTACCGGTTCTGGTGGTGGAACAAGTCTTCTCGAATAAGGGCTCATGTGCACATAAAGAACTCAGTACATCTTTCGAGAGGAGTAGGGGGTTACCCCGGTATACTGGTCCATTCAGCCTCTGACAGGCGAGAGCAGTTGGTACCGTGCGTGGGGGTGGGGGGGGAGGCACACACTAGACTCCTTAGTTGAGAAGCAAGTTACTGTAAGAGCTAATCAAAGCGACATCGGGCGCTTTGGGACCAATTCGGTATAAAGCTCTATATAAATCTAACTACATTACATTCAAGTCTACATTACATTACAATGAATACCGGTATGTTATCTGTCTAATAAACTGTTAAGTATTGGCTTCTTCAAAAAAGGGAAAACTTTGACAACCTTCATAGAAACGAATTGTTTTATAAGCATAGGAGAGCGCTATGACACAAGTTCTTGAGGAGAGAGGTGAGGGCTGAATATTTCGGTCACAGTTTACGGAGGATGATGCCATTTGTCTGTAGAAAAGTTAATGGTTAAAGGTTATGCATTTATACCGCAACTGAATTGAATATGGGGACTAAAAGCAACTTGGTCGAATAGAGGTTTCCGCAAAGCCCCGCCCCTTGGACACTGTTGCTAAGGTCTAAACGACAGTGTTAAAAACCTACGCAAACACGTGCGTACGTGAGACACGCACGTATTCATGGTCTTGTTCTGATTGGTGGTCAGTTGTTAAGTTTGATTGACACTCTGAAAAGGTCCATTGATTAGTTGGATGTAGCCCAAAGCAATTTTTTTTTAAAGTTTTCTGATGTTAAGAAACAATGAGCAGCAATAACCAAAAATAAAACGTTGGGTTTAAAAAAGAAGAGAAATGTGTACATTTCTAACTCTTTCCGGTAATTCGCATGTTCGATGAACAGTGAAAAAAGTAATTGGATTTGGCTATTTCAATTTCATGGACAACAAGATTCCTTTATGTTCCATGAATTTAATTCTATATTGTTTTGTTTTCCTTACTCTGAATTAACTTAGACTAAATGTCTACCTGTCTTGAAAGTGTAATGGATTGTTGATCACATCTTAAGTATATATTGACTCTTCTGCATATAGACCTTATTACAGTGATCATTTCGAATGAAGGTATTTCTATTATATATGTAAACTTATTACGGTTCATAATAATGGAATATCTTGTACTAAATACCACGTGCTACCAATCTGTGGCCATTCAATCATTTTCTTTCATCACTGCAGTGCCCTACTTCTTTGAAGTCGCAAAGCTAGATAATTTCAAAATATTGTGATTAGTTCATTCTATTAAAGTAGTTACATCACGATAGAAGCGTATCTAGGGAAGGGGGTGCGCGGGCAGCGCACGTGCCTCCAAAAAATACTCTCCCCTCCCCCAGTCGCATCCTAAAACAATCACGCTCAAGTAGTTAAAATCAACTAAAATTACCTTATTTTGTGAGCTAGCGGCCCTCACCTAATAATCAAGCCCCCCCTACCACGTGATCCTCTTCCCCATCAGATTGAGATTAGTCTCATTGAATTATTATTATTATATTATTATTATTATTATTATTATTATTATTATTATTATTA
>NW_022755542.1:778495-780045 GCF_011630105.1 Anneissia japonica | reverse complement strand
GGGGGGGGGGGGGCGCCACCACTGATGTTTAAACAAAGCTCCACGCAATTTGTGACACGTTTAAAGCTAAACATGTTTAGTCACATCATAATGTGCTTAGAATCTTGAAGTATTGATATTTTATATTTTTGCTAAATATGTCAAGATCGTAAACGTGTTTAGTTTTTAAGCGTATTAACAGAAGCGCCGCGGGTCACAATTGCGTGGAGTTTTGTGTTTAAACCCTCATTTTTTTTAATTTTTTTTTTTACAGTGTTGATATTTACTTGTAATGGATTATGAACACAGGCCCGGAATCATTTCGTACACATTTTTGAGTTGCTTTAACGTTATTTATCATCCTAAGCATGTATTGCAAAAAACAAGATGCGTTGATTCACGCAGGTGTTCAAACGAGCGTAGGAAATTATAGTTTTCGTATAAATCCCACTGGGGTGATAAGAGAGATCGTTAAATTGTATTTCGTATTGTTAAAAAAAACATCGAGAATTATTGACACAACGTTACTGCAACCTGCCCGTGTTACGCAAGCTACACAGCCTATTGGCAACATCAATACTAGGAGCGCTGTCACCGACTGACGAAAACATTATTTTATGGAATCATTATTGGCTTCTGGGTCTTTCACATGTTGAATCTACACCATAATTAGATCTACGTTTATGTAAGTTTAAATTCGGATATGCTTTGTACCGTTTTACTTATTCATACAATGTCCCCGGCAACTTGCCGGAAGACAGTGGTTGGGCAATAGAGTCTATAAATATTATGGCATTTTTGTATATTAAAGAAGACGATTGGATGAAAAAAAAAAAAGAAGATGCGTTGATTTATGTAGGTGATTAAGCAAACATAGAAAATTATCGTTGTCGTGTAAATCCCACTGGGATTATACATCTGATATATAATCTTGAATAGTTCTGCTGTTAATATCAGTCATTGTATTACCGACAGCACGACTGCATACGGAAATATATTTTTTTTTTAAACGTATACTACAAGGTTAACAAATTTAAAGTGATGATAAATCGCATGTGGCATGGACATAAATAATCTGTATCACAATACACATGTAAGTTTACCTTGATGGTTTATCGCGATTGTTAAGGCCAAATGTGACTTTCGGCAAAATATCACATGTGTATGCAGTGTGTATCAGCATTTCTTTCAATGATAATGTAGGCAACAATTTGTTTCGACGTTCCATACCAATATCGCAATTCACGGTGGATATCACGGATTTTCCGCATCGTTCTCTCGCTTATAGGATTTTTACCTTTTTATTTTTTCGTTGGTATGGTGAATAACTATGTAGTAAATCGTGAGCTCATGAGACGAATGAAAATGACAAGATTATATAAGTCTAATATTGTGAGTGGATAGAATAAACTTCAAGATAAAGAGGAGTTGGCAAATAAGATAACAGAGGTAAGTTAATGACACAGCGCACATACAACACGTTCATATCCCACCCAGTTCTTAAAAGTGACTTTCTTACAAGTTGACGTACAGTTCATATTTTATTTGGGTCATACATTTACACTATATAT
>NW_022755542.1:770752-778346 GCF_011630105.1 Anneissia japonica | reverse complement strand
CATCTCTGGATCCGCCCCCTGCCCCTTCCCTCGTTGCTAAAGTTAGAAAAAATGATTGAATTGATTGACACTTAACGCGGAATCGCGTGTAACGGTCCTTTTGGAGTTTTATACCGGTACTTGTTGACTTCTAAACGTAGTTGAATGTAACATCCGATGAAAGACCAAAATTCATGTTCACCATTGCTTGAGCTCATGACGTACGTCTTATCTTATCTTACAATGAACATTTATCAAAAAATAAGCTCCCTGCGGAAGCGTGTGTTTATTGTTTTACAAGTTTGTTTTTGGCTATTTTGTTTACTCGTCCAAGCTTTCAGTGACTTTTTAGTGAACTTCCTAGGACAGGTCTTATCTAGGAGCTTTCTTTGTTGGCAATTCGCTTGATAAATTAACTAGAACGGGTCTTATCTAGCATGACATTATATTTCGTAGACTTGCTTTTCATTTTTATCTTTAGCTCATGACCCATCCCATCATTCCTCCACCGGATTTACTCTTACAAGTTCAACTGCCAGATGATAACAATATGTCTATTTCCCCCAAAGGGGCAATAGACACAAATTGAGAGCTTATAAATTGCAAAACCTAAAACACAGGGCTATATACTGTAGTAGGCCTCGAAGAATGCAATTTGACGAGGTAGAGTTGCATATGACCACACTCCTTACATTAGCTAAGGATGTCATGTACCGTATTCATTGCTGTCTGTCGTTAGCAGGATTACGCAACTAATGAATGGATCATCATAAAATTTTATAGAGTGGTAATTTACTGTAAAGAAGGAGTGATTAAATTTGTGGTTTAAAAGACAATGTCAAGGTAAATAAGTATAGTAAATGAACAATTAAAAAATGTATATTGATCTACTGTGATCATGCATATATTTATGAATTTATGTTTTACTCAATTGTGAAATTCTTTTCCTGTTAGACAATTAATTAATGTTAAATTTGAAATACTATCATAAATTTAGTTTGCACGTGAGACTACTATTATAAGTATAACTATTTGTCTCGGTTTGCACAAGCTCACGTTTGTGAAATATATTCAATCACGCAGCATCTGTACCGTACTCTGTCGGCTCAGTGACCACTCACTTAGCCGATGTGGAATGGTCAATTTGTGCTGGAATTCTATCATGACGTCAGGTGTGTGACGGAACACCTTTTACGACAAAAATTCCGAAGTACGTGTTATTGTTTAAAAAACTTCCATTTGGTTGGTAAATTAAAGATTTCTAAAAGTAATCAAAACGTGTAAATTTATATAGTATGATATGGACAGCGTAAGTTAAGATATTTTATTACTTATTTTTCTAGAAATGTCCGGTTCTACGAAGGCCACAGTGATGGACACCTCTTACCGGAATTCTGATCCGCTTACATCGGAATTTACTTTCATGAACGTGACGTTATTGAACTCGACGACCACTTCTGATAGTTCTCAATCTGATATTGGTGCAAATGTTTTCTTGAAGATAGCCGGCATATTTTTAGTAAATTTTCTAGTTCTTTTTGGTAACATTTTGATATTTTTGGCTGTGTTTACAGACAGGGCTTTGCGAACGACTACGGTTTGCTTCATTGTAAATCTCGCTGTTGCGGACTTGCTGCTCGGTGTAGTTGTTTTACCTTTTGCAGGTTACCAAATATTAATGGAGAGCTGGGATTTTAGTGACCCATTTTGTGACATATGGGCAGCAACGGATGTTTTGTGTTCTACTGCGTCTATATTCGGTCTATGCTGCATTGGAATCGATCGGTATATCGGTGTTACAAGGCCACTTAAGCACCATCTTATAATGACAAAAAAGAAAACGTTATTAACAATCGGATTGAGTTGGGCTTGTGCTTTTGGTGTAGCATGTGGTCCTTTATTTGGATGGCGGCCAAAACGAGATTCGAAACAGTGTCCTATGACAGATTCTATGGAGTATGGTCTGTTTTCAACATCCATTTCGTTCTATATACCGCTCGTTATCGTTCTCATAATGTACTATCGGATTTATCGCGAAGTTAGAAAACAAACCAAAGCAATAAAGGCTGGTGAGAAGACGTACGTGATCGCCAATGAGGGCGCTGGTTCTGTTACCCTACGAATACACGTCAGCATATCAGCCAATCGTAAGACAGCATCGAGAAAGAACTTTGTCAAATCAAGAAGTTTCTCTCAAAAAGTTGCTTCGTTCAACCGTCAAAAGAGGGCAGCAAAGACTCTCGGAATCGTTGTTGGCGGTTTCATAATATGCTGGTTGCCGTTTTTCATTCTCTTTCCTTTAAGTAAGTATTGTTAATAGACCTATCTTGAAATATTTATAGTCATTAAAATTATATATTTTTGAGGGAGTTTCCTGAATTTACAACGAGGTATATTTAAATGTTGGTATTTTGTAGGCTTATTAAGAAGCTTCATGTAAAAGTTTATAAATCACCAGAAACTAAATTCTTTTCATTGGGATGTCATGAGAAGTTGACTTATTATTACCCTTGTCTCTCCGAATACAAAATCATGCGTTTGTGTGTGTGACTCTGTGTCTGCGTGTCCTTCTGGGGACATAACACAAAACCTACTGGACTTTTTACACATTGAGAGTTGCATGTGTTCCGTTCCTCAAATTTGGTGCTGATCGGAAGAAAGATGCAGATTTAGAATTCTATTTACATATTTTCCGGTCGCAACAGGCAGAGCCAACTCAAGTGTATCGTTCGACCTGCGGGCCAGGGAGGTGGGGAGGGATGTCAAATTCTGGAAGCGGTCCGGCCCGGTGTAGCCCTAGGCCTACTCGCCCGATTGATATACGCTTGCTAGGCCTCGTTTGACCAGGCCGAGCTAACTCAAGCGGATAGACCGCGGGTCTACTTTTCAGTAGGCGTAAATAGTTATGGCGCAACAGGGCGAGGGTTTGTAATTTTATATTATCTTGTTTGCATTAAAAGTTGTGTTTTAGAGTTTGTTCATCTTTAATAAGTTTCTCCATCTTTAATTGTTTTTATTGTTAATTGTCTTTATAATTTTAATTTTAACATCTTTGATTTTATTGAGATTAATAACCGTCATCTTGAATCTGTAATTTTTAAACACAAGTTCGCTAGGAAAAATTCTTTTAAGAACTCGATTTTTATCAATTTTCCTCGTTTATGGCAAACAATCTGAATTTGAAATAGGAATGCTTATTCTAGATAGTTGTTTTAAAAATTCATTTTACAATTCAATATATTCTCTATAAATTGTTTTACTGACATTTTATATTAATGTTACAATTTGAATAAAAATATTTGGTTTTTTTTTCTGAACTATGTAAAACTCATTTATTGGTTTTAATGTATATCTATCTGCCAATATGTTTAGATATGAGATCCACTTGATAGTGATTGCACTTTTGGCAATTCTCATGAGCATCCTGTTTGTTGTACGGTATGTTTCGTCTTGTATTGCTTTTACCTGGACATTATTAAAATAAAAAATAAAAGTAGGATTACAAACTGTGTCTTTCTTTTCCAGGTACAATATGCACTGGTTGTATTTCGGCTAAGACGATTGATACCTGCACCTGGTTGGGATATTGTAATAGTTTCTTGAATCCGTTCATCTACGCCTATTCGAATCAATCTTTTAGAAATGCGTTCAAGAGACTTTTAATGTGTAAATGCAAAAAAACCGGCCTTTACAGAAGCAGACAACTAGCTTTACGAAAGATTAGCAATATTAATAGATACACTACAGGTGGTGGCGAATCACCCATTTTGTCTCATCTAAAACACCGTAAACGGTGTAAACATCCTAACAATGACAACATAAGCCTAATGCAATTAGAAAAAGTTTCGGAGAAACGGGATTCGATTAGAAGACAAAGAAAGGATAAGCCTCGAGATGTTCTCCCACATATTATACTCGAACAAGAAGTTGAAAGTTCGTTGGCTAATGACCGAACAAATAGTGTACATGAACAAAACTATGTCGATCAACGTGAAATTATGAATCAAGGTAAAGCTTCACAAACTGTTGACGAATTGCCCAAAACGCAAACATTCCATCTAAAGAGAAATATCTATACAAACGGCGAATGCGGGTCTACATATCCGAACGACACTCTAATCGAAAGTGCCGACGGCGATAGTAGCAGTTGTGACGAAGATGAACATTCTCCGTTTATACATAATTTACAAAATAGGGAACGATTTTTTGATGAAAGTACAAGAATTTATAATAATTTTCTGCAAACGAGAACACCCAGACGTTCGTCACAGAAAGGCCGCAGACCTAGTGCGCCTTCTGCTCATTTTAGCGTTGTCGTTGAGACAGTAGATGACCCAAAACAACCAAGACGAGGAAGTTATTTTGTGTGAACTATTATTCATCTTATTTACAGTATATTGTTTAAGCAACTAAATCAAAGAACGAGTCTTTTAATCTATACCTAGTTGTAGGGCTTCTACTGTATACGGTATCTACTTTTTTTTAGTTTTAAAACGTCACGCTGTTTGAATGAATGATCAGAAATATGACATGAAAAGTAGTAAGAACATACAAATGAACTGATGGACGCACGGACGGATGGACGGCTGGAATGATAAATTAATGGAAAGAATGATGGAAGGAAAGGATGGATGGACGGACGGACGGATGCATGGACGGAAGGGTGCAAGAAAGGATGGATGGATAGACGGACGGACAGATGCCTGGACGGAAAGGTGGAAGGAAGGATTGATGGATAGATGGATGAATCAATATAGGAACGAATGAAATGAACAAACGAACAGACAGACCTCCGGACGGACGACCGGACGGACGAACGGAAGAACGAGGGGATGGGCCAAAGAAAAAGGAAAATGATGGATGGACAGACCGACTAATGGTTGGACAGAAAGATGGATGGATGGAAGGACGGATGAATGGACGGGAAGGAAGGAAAATGAAAGATGGATTATTGGATCGACGGTCGGATAGACGGATGGATAGATTGATAGATAATTGGACAGAAGGACGAGAGGACGGATGGGTGGATTGGTAGATGGACGGATAGACGAAAACGGATTGATGGATGAATGGGTAAATTGATAGACGGATGGATAGATGAATACGGTTTTTATTTTATGTCAGTTAAATTAAATCTTTCACTTTTTTTGTATACCGGTTTGACGATTTTACAGTAATTTTATAATTTATTTTTTTTAAATATATTTATTGATTTATTGACAATTCTATGCAATTATGTGGTAATTTTTTGGTATTTCTTCATTTTTTGTTTATATTTTGGTATAATCTTTGTAATTGTTGAATTGTATAATTGCATGAGGTGTTGTCTTTGTTGGCAGGGGATTGGATGAGCACATCTCTTGATGACAATTTATTTTAGCTTATCACTCAACAGCGCCTGCTCCACAGCCTCTTTTATTTTGTCATTTTTGCTTGTATTAGGTTGAAAATAAAATAAAATGAATAAAGAAAATGAATTAAAAAAAACGAATATATGACTTTCTTTTCCGAATTTGGGATTGTGATCATATAAAGTCAAATCATCTATGAATCAATGTATCACTGAATCAACCAATCAATCAACTTCTTCTTTAGTGTTCTGTCGTCAGGCAGGTCCTTGGCTGCCAACTCCTCCAATGGCATGTGTCCTCCGCTCTTCTCTTCATTTCCACATAAGTCATCTGTGTCCTTTAAATCGTCTATCATCCCTCTCCTCTTTCTTCCTCTTGTTGTTTTCCCTTCCATTCGTCCCTCTCTGATTTCTTTCAACAAACTCTCTCCCCCTTAAAACATGACCAATCCAATTCTTTCTACTTCTATTAACTGCCATTAATGCTCTTTTTTCTTCTATATTGTTTAGTACCTCTTCATTTGTTTTTTCTCTCAGTCCTACAAACTTCCTATATTCGTCTCAACACCCACATATCGAAAGCTTCCAGCCGTCTAACATCTTCCTTCAGCAGTGTCCATGTCTCTGCTCCATACAAAGTCCATACAGACCACCCAAGTATCTGAATTGTTTAACCTGCTTCACTCTTTGTCCACGGTAGATGTTCATCACTCCTCCAGCTTGCCTTGAAATCCTCATAACCGTAGTCTTCTTCACGTTAATCTTCATATCATGTTCTTTAGCCACTTCCTCCACTCTTTCCATTATCCTCTACAGGCTGCTTTCTTTGTTTGCTACCATTGCCAATCTAACATCAACCTTTACACCTTCCTCAATCATCTATTGCTTCATTCATCATTATCTCTGTATAAATCAGAAATAATATTGGGAACTGTAATTTGAAATTCTTTTTTAAATAACAATTCAAGAAACGGGGTAAAACTACGGTACATTAAAATCTGAGAATGTCATTTTAACCATGAAGTGCCATAGCATTAATGTATAAATGTTCTTACCTCAGTGCCAACAATGGAGGGGCTTTAGTGGACTGGACCTTCCATATATTGAGTTTCTTGATCCGCTAGTTACTGACTTCAAAAGTCAAGAATCTCATTTAATAAAATAATTATGACATTGGCTTAGAAAAAAATGGATTCGAGTGCACTTATTGTAGAGGGCGCAGTATACAATAAATTTGATCTGTGATATAGTTAACCAACCCGATTCGACATTAAACGTCCGGTCGTGCAATATACAACATTAGGGATCGATGGAAACGAACTCAAACAGACAGACATGTCTTGTATACGATTCATCTAACATTCCTTGCTCAACCACCCAGTGTCTCTAGCAACGGATTATGTATATCCAAGAAAAAGAGGAGTAAGACCATTTATGAACGCCCTAGAGGCTACTTGGTTGCATCTCAATATAGAAATAAGATAGAGAGAACGAAACAACTGACAACCGCAGCCATTTTAAAGTAAGTTAGATCTTATAAATCATATTTTGTACCACACATACTACTACATAGTATGTTCGATGTACGATAGACAATGCTTTATTATTCCAATATACTTTGGAAATTACGTGAATGAATTACTAAATGGGCAGGTGTATTATATCAAGAGACGCTGGCTAATATATAAGATATTAAGGGAAGAAGTGGCGACATTCACTTATGTAAGTACGGTTCATAATAGTCTAAAAAATGCAAAGATTTAAAATAAAATAGCATAGTGTAACTTTGGTACACAATTCATGTATATACAAATTTTCAACAAGTGAAACGTATTTATTACAATATATCACTACGTCAATGGTGAATGGTTTCATAGTATATTTTTATATTACTTTCCAAACTGCGACCTTTTTTTTTTTGCTTAACCATAGCTCCACTATGTGTGATCGTTTCAGTCAGTTGAGTGAGAGGAAGTGCCCGGGAGTTAGATCTGGACGCATATCTTGTCTTCGTGCGTGATTTAATAAGTATGGTACTCGCCTTGATAGCGAGGGGTTACAGGTTCGAATCCCACCAGAGACACTTTTTTCATATAACTGAATAAAGGAACTTTTTGTTAAAGGGCTATGCTTGATACGACTATAACATGTTGTTTCCTGTTCGAGCACTATTAGGCCTATTATTTACCTATTATATATATATATATATAAACTCTGTCTTTTATACACATCTATATGTGTATAAGAGACAGCGGATGGACGGCT
>NW_022755542.1:768989-770512 GCF_011630105.1 Anneissia japonica | reverse complement strand
GACGTTTATCTGTTGATGACCTTTTGACCTCCTGAATTCTGCAATGAGATTTTCGGGTCGATTCAGCCGAGACGGCCCGAGTGGAGTTTCATGTAAATGTTTCGTACGGAAAAAAAAATCGCGCCCCGTTTGAATAAGCGCCCCCTAACGTGAAAATTTCCTTAAGCGCCCCGTTTAAATAAGCGCCCCTTTCTAATTTGAATAAGCGCAAAAATAATATCATAAGATTTTCTTTTTAGCAAGTTAATAATCCAATTAATTCTGGGACTGTGGTTTTGGCATGATTTGAGCTGCAGAGTAGAATTACATTCTTCTTAGGTTAATGTAAAAAATGAGGATATTTCTCTCGGGACAAATGAGAGCTCCGATCCCTACACAGATTTCCAACTTTCCCCTTCTTACATATTTGTCAGGGCCCCGTTTATATAAGTGCCCGGTTTGAATAAGCGCCCCTCAGAAAGTGCAAAAAATATCTTAGGCGCCCGGGCGCTTATTCGCGCGAGTACGGTATTTGATTCAACCGACCAAAAGCCTGTGATAGCGTGTAGCGATTATATGGATTTATGCATGCACTTACGCTATACGCGCTGTTTGCATATCACATCCTATCATCATAGATAGTGTAGTGATAGCCTATGATCATTGCATTTTAACTTGATTTTGATTCAAAATTAATTATGAATTCGTTGTGTGTGGCACTCATAATATCACACAATGTCCACTTGTTTAAAACACGCTTTGGCAATTGGCAATTACACAGTCTGTTTAACACATGTTTATTAAAGTTGCTAATAATAACGCAAATGCTAAAATCTTCTATGCGTTTCATGCAAAAGTATGTTAGAAAGTCATGGCAAACTGGAACAGCAAAACTGCAGACAAATCACAACAATAGGAAGAAGGCAGACTATGGAAATGGTATACACAGTTATAAAAATAGATAGGCCCACACTCATCTATAATATGTTTAAGCTTGATGATAACTAAATCGATGAACGATACCCGGAGGAGTAAAACTATTGATTCGGCGACTATTTGTCTAATCCAGGTATCTTCTGCAACATTCTCGGAGTATTCAATAAAATCATCTCCCGTATCGTGTACGGCATGAATTGATAACTGTCTACTTAGTCATAAATATCTTGGGTTTACCTTTTAAATTACATACGCTATCAAGCCTGCCGTATTGGATAGCGTTCGCACCTCAGCCTAGCCTAGTATTCAATATACAGTCAACTGCATCTAGCATTCAGCAACCTAGGGGATTGGTTTGGTCTAAAATATAAATGTTTCCGTTCCTCTGCCATAGCCTACTTTCGTAATGATTTAGTAGGCCCTGCAGATATATGTATATATGTATGTATATATATATATATATATATATATATATCAAAATAACACTGTTAAATTATATATAAATCATCAAAGAATAGTGTTCAAATAAAGGACATTATAATACATCGTGTAGCATAGCTCTCCAACGGATGTGGTCCTATAAATAAATGAATAAAGGAACTGTGTAA
>NW_022755542.1:768439-768956 GCF_011630105.1 Anneissia japonica | reverse complement strand
TATTATATATATATAGGCCTATTTATATATATATATGTATTTATAGCATTACCGTAGAACGGTTTTGAGTTTATCTCTATTATTTAATGACCCCTCTAATTCCATGGGTCTTCTTAGACGTCTCTCAGTATTTTTCTTTGGTCCTAAAATTTGGAGCAGTATACCACCGGAACTTACAAACACATCAAACATTTCCTGTTTTAAACATAATTATAAGAAGTCTTTAATCTCAGCATATGCCAGTTAGTTCTTCTGGGGTTTTTTTAAGTCGTATTCTCTCTGGTGGATTATCCTATTTATAAAATGTCAAAACATCTTCACATCCCGTTTATTCGTTTTCTCGTTTTCTTTTTTCTTTACTTAATTAGGCATTCATACGTATTACTATTACTATTACTACTAGAAATTGCAAATTGCAAGTGAAGTGCTGCGAAGTACAACTGCATATAAATGTTCTTCGAACAAAATTATTTATGCGAGTCAAGTGAAAATAATGAATAATAAAAATATAACAAAT
>NW_022755542.1:733633-757063 GCF_011630105.1 Anneissia japonica | reverse complement strand
GTGTGGCGGAAATAAGGGAAAATCCCAGCATAGCCTCTGTCATTCCTTAGGTACACAATGGCTTAAAACATTATTGTATGATAATTCTTATCACCTTGTTAATATACTGATACTAGGCCTATTTTATTATATTTTTACAAAATACTTTTAGAAAATTATACAACGTGCTCTTTTTTTATTTAGTTTTTATAAGCAAAATAATCTTAAAGTACCAGCGATTTTGGAAAGGTCAAAAGTTACTTAGTGTTGTCAAGACGATACAAACAACGCAAAAGGGAGAATGATTTCGAATGTTTGATTTTACATAATAAATGGTAAAATGAGGCCAAGATATTTTACTCCTAACGAAGTCCTTATCCACAGTACTTTAAAAGATATTTGGGTATCATTTTTGGGCAAAGTTTACGACTTGTCATTATTATGTGAAAAATATGCAGGTAAGGAAATAATATTTAATAGGCCTAGGCCTACCTACCTAGGCCTAGGCTAGTAGAGTCTACTAGGGCCTAGAGAGTAGTGTAGGCTAGGCCTACTAGGACTAGGCCCTAGACCTAGTATGTAGTAGTAGGCCTAGTAGTAGTAAGTAGGGTAAAGTACCTAGGTAAGCCTAGGGGTCCCCAGGCCTAGGCTAAGCCTACTATCTAAATAAGGTTCAATCAAGTGTGAGCACGGGAATAAGTATTTGTTTGTCTGAGACTGAGAATATGTAGGGTAGGACTAGGCTCTGTGGCTATGATGATGTGCATGGTGGGTGTAGTACTATTATTAGTAGGTAGGGCCATACATAGATAGTAGAAGGCGGCCTAGACCTACTAGCTAGCTAGCCTACTAAAAGGAGGGAAGGTTTCCATGGACCATGATACTCCTTTTTATTTATTGGACCTCCTAGCCTAGGCCATAGTAGGCCTAGCCTTTAATTAAAAAAATTTAATTTTCATTCTTGTCAGCATCGTCACAGTGAGCATGGGTGCAGATCCCCCCCCCCCCCCGTGTTTCGACAGCAATGTAATTTCATAAGTAATAAAGATGATGCCTGAAATAACTGCAAAAATGAACCAGGTTTTAATTTAAAAGAAAAAGCGCTGTACAGCCTTAGTACAGTACTGTATAAGATTTTCGGCACATGAAGTAGGTAAAGAAATGTAAATACATCAAAAACAATTAAGTTTTATTTTCTGTAGTACAATATAGATTATTAGTTCTCTATGATAGCCGAAAATCTCTGATAAAAGATCATGGTGATGTTATGATGATGACTTACTATAATTATAAGAAGAGAGTTATTTCCGGCCAGCTTGAGGTATTATCTTAAAATTTTCACACTCTCAGCCTCATCCATGGTGGGGCTGGAATAGGTGTAGACTCACTGCTCTGAAGTAGGTAAAGTATAAGTAAATACATCGAAGACAGTGTCTTAAGCTTTATTTTCTATGGCACATCACACATACTAATTTGATCTCTATGGTTGCCGATAATCGCTGATGAAAGATCATGAGAGATTTGTTGGCACTTATAACAATATAATAATAACAACTTTATTTACAAACGGAGAAACTTGTCACATAAATTGTGTTTTTCACAAGACTGTTTTGACTACAAATTAATTAATTACAAATTATACAAAGTGAAACTAAAGTAACAATCATTAAAGCAAACAGAGAATATATATTATAAGTCCAAAAAAAAGGGAAAATTTGAAATCACATTGATTGTAAATTTCATTAACATAATACAAATAAGTATAATGCAAACTCTTAAGTATCGAAATTCACGCATTGGGATATAATAGAAATAAATATGCAAAAGTAAAAATATTAGTACTGTAATCTTAAAAAAATACTTCACTGTAAAAAGTTACTGAAACAAATTTTTGAAAAAATAAACTTATGAAAAAAGAGCTGTTAATACTTCAAGTAACAATATAATTTTTAAACATTAGTTTTGTATTAGTTGGTGGTTTATTAATCTTTTTTGTGTCGGTGGCAGTTATTGCACTTGGTTTTATATCATTTAGGCTATTCCAGATATTTTCACCATGATAGGAGAAACTTCATTTCTTATATTCTGTTTTTGGTTTATAAATACTTAAAATGTCTTTGTTCGCATTCTTTAAATCTGTTTCTTAAATAGGATGGTGTTAAGTTATTCATTATTTTGTACATTATTACTTCTTCGCTGTAATATTGTTTTCCGTATTGTTTGTATGCATTTCGATTGCGATTAACAGCCGCAGTATGGAGTGCTAAGTACGCACTAGTGGGTTTTTTTTAGTTCTGTAGCCTATTTTTTTGTGTTTAATATGAATTGTTTGTATGTATTTATTCTTTACATGAAAAATATAAATATGAAAATAATACTATATTTCCTTTACTTTCATTTATCACATCATTCAGTATATTTTAATTTATTTTATATGCATTGTAATGTAATGTAAATGGAGATGCAAACAAGAAAACAAACATGAAAAAATAGGTCTACTTATTTCATAAATCTGAATTTCTTTGAAGCATTTATGCACATGATCAAAATATATTTATTGTATGGAAATTATGAAAAAAAAATGGATTTTTCCAAACCAATTGACTTAACATTTGCATTGTTTCTACAAAAAGAAAGATAACACCATTTGATACAATCAACTTTAATACTAAGAATAATTGTTTATAAACTAATAATGTTGCAGTAATGTAGCCCAAATTTCAACAAATGTACACTGATTAGCCAATTCTGTTAGAGCATTATTTGCAGTCGCACCTTCGGCGCTCCATACACTGCTGCCAAAATAATCGAAACAACTCAAGGCTGAAACGACTGGAGCCGATACAACCCAGGGCCGAATCGACTCGCTCAGGGCCTAAACGACCCTACATCATGGTGGAGTTTAAACTGGAGGTGTGGTGGTAGAGTGGTCGCTTAACCATTACTTGTGGTTTTAAAATTTTTGCAGGTTTCTTGTGAAACAACTGAGGGGGGGGGGGCAAGTTGTTCCAGTCAAGCCAAACTAGTCACTCATCGCAAAAATCTAATTTTAGTTATTAATACAGTGTTCAACAGTGAAATGAGAGTTACAAAATGGTAAAAAAATCATTTAAATCCGACATTTCCTTAAGAAGTTACAAGCGTTTAAGCAGTTCAAGCTGTTTAAAGAAGAATATTTGAGAAATCAGCCTTCAAAGTTTATGATTTCGGCTATTTCTGAGGCAGAAACCATCACCAAATCGTTAAAAATTGTTGTTTTAACATTAAAAATGGGGAAAATAACAGCATACCATTATGTATACTGATAAAGGTTAGTTTAGTGCAATAAAATAGATTTAAGTTGGCCAATACCGTACTCGTGCGAATAAGCGCCCGGGCGCTAAAAATATTTTTTTTAACTTTCTGAGGGGCGCTTATTCAAACGGGGCGCTTATGTAAACAAGGTATAAATTGAGGGGGCACTTATGGAAATAGATAAAAATCGAGGGGTTCTTATGGGAAATTATTAAATTCAAGAGGCATTTTTTGAATAAAAAAATATTAAAGACATGACGAATGGTGGTGCGGCGTAAAAGATAATCCTCCAGAGAACATGGCTCATGACAAGAATGCTCGAATATTTACCTAACAGTCAGCAAATGCAATTAGTGGTGGTGGGTAGTGGCTAGCTTGTTGGCCATGGGCCAGTTGAGATTAGCAGGATGGCAGAATCATTGTTTTTTTTCTTGAAAACTCAGATGAGAATGTGCTAAAGGTCAGAAAAAGAGGAGTATGACTAGGCATAGACAAGTATGTAAAAAGAGTAAAGTTAGAAATATACTGTCTGTCCCAGAGATTGGAGCTCTCATCTGTCCAAGAGAAATACTCTCATTTTGACCTAAGAAGAATGTATTTCCACTCTGCAGCTCAAATCATGCCAACAACCACAGTCTCAGGATTGATTGGATTATTGACTAAAAGAAAATCTTATGATATTATTGAGGGGGAACTTATTCATATTAGAAGGGCGCTTATTCCAACAGGGCGCTTAAGGAAATTTTCACGTTAGGAGGGGCGGTTATTCGAGAGAGGCGCTTATTCAAACGGGGCGCTTATTCGCACGAGTACAGTATCTCTCAAAACAGGATTTGCGATGAGTGACTGGTTTGGCTTCGCAATTGTTGTCTAGAGAAAAATGAATTGGCTTAAACATCCGTTCTATTTTGTTTTGGTGTCTTTGGAATTGTTTGTTATTCCCACTTCTGGTTCTAGGTGACCACCAACAATACTGCACACTGCCTTTTTTAATTTACAGTATACCATTACTACTATATTTGTAGGAGATGTTCTTTTGAAACCAATCATTGCTGAAGCTGGCAAGGATATCACACACTGGTTCGATAAAAAGTCAAAGGATGTAAGTTTGTCCAGATTTTCTAGCATTGCTGAAGATTCTATTGTGCAGAGTTTTTTTTCCCCCTAAATCCCTTGCTTACTATTTGCCCAGAATTCTTTGCATTGGTCTATGATAGATTGTGTAGCTGATTACCATGTGTGTGATTTTATACAAATAAATGAAATTTAGGGAGCTTTCTGTTTGTGACAATTTATGCATATTACTGTAGTTTAAATACCAGAGAGGTAGGAAAAACACTAAAAAATTAAACAATAAGAAAAAAGAAACATAATTTATCTACGTTTAATACAGAATATAATTTTAGACAAAATATAACAGTCCTGTTTAAGAAAAGCCTCGTAAAATATACAAATGAATTTACTGCCAACTTGCCAAAAATAGCTAGTACTGTAGCAACTTTTGTTTTAAATGTCTTAAATTTTTAAAGGCTAATAACTTACTGAGATACTTAAATGATTAGTTTACCTTTAATTTTCAATTTCATATTAGCTTAGCCATTTTGTTTAGTAATAAAGTATTTAATTAAAGTTTATAAATAAATAATGCTAAAGTATTTTAACCATTAGACCACACTTTTTTTATTCCTTATTTCACAAACTTATCTTTTTTAGAGATAGAAGTGGCCGGAAAAAATAAAAATAAAATTTTGTTCTCTTGTTTAGCAAAGTGTTGTAACTAAAACCTCCCGATGAAGGATAAAATAAAAATAAAATTTTATAGTTGAATGCTTTAAAATTTATATAAATAGGCAGAAATATACATATCTTATTTTTGAAGATTTCAAAGCAGTGGCAGGTGTAATATAAAATAAAGAAAAAATTTATTTTTTTCAGAAATTTTAAGTTTTTCGCAGTGGCGGGTGCACTGATTGGGCCAAAAATAAAATTGTATTTTTATTTAAAATTATCCATATTGGAGGGCGGCGGGTTTGCAAAACAAGGTATAAATAAAGTCTTGCCTTAGTAGACAACGTAATGCTGCAGTTCTTTCTGGAATACTAAGAATAACACTTGATATTTCTTTTAGATACGTTCACATGTAGATCCTGTAACAGGTTGCACATTCCCTTATGCACCACACGGCCGATTTATACATATTCCTCCAACTTGTCCGAGGACTGATTGGGCCAATGACTTTGGTAGACCCTGGTGGAAAGATGATTCATATTGCATCGGTATCCTATCTGAGAAGACTAGGTTCATCAAGATAATAAATACACTGACTTCACAAGAGAATGTGATAGAGGTAAAAGTTGCATTCATTTTTTTATACCTTTCCCATAAAGAGTGTTTCAAGAAATTGCCTGAGGATGGGTATTCAGTTTCAGGCTTTGATAAAAAAAACTATTTGAACATCTGAACATGAATCCAGACCAAATATTAACTGTAAACTTGATAGCCTAATAGTGGTTATATGGAGAGAATGCTAAAAATATTTCAAATACATACCACTAAATTGGTTAAATATATGCATAAATTTATAAAATGTTGGAATTTTATATTGTTTTGCTAGATTTATCCTTCATCCCCATATTGCAAAGTGGGAGGGAAGGGGTTGGAAGATAATTGTGGAAGCAGTTTGGCGCAGCAGGAACGGTTTGGTTTCAATCCCTCGCTATGCATTTCGCCTGTGTCCTTGAGCAAGGCACCTTATCTGCATTGCTTCTCTCCGCACAGGTAGTATAAATGGGTACCTTTGCTCCTGCGCTAATACCAGCAGCAACACAGCATGTAGACCCAATGACCAGGAAAAAGAACTGCGCTTTATAACTGCAAAGAAGAAGCGAATTATAAATGCCTACCAGTAATGAGCTTTTCCATTTAATAAATGTCATCATAATGTACTGATTCTAAACTAATATTACTAGTTTGTGTTTCATTAAACTAGGTTTGTTCTGAAGAAACAATGGACGAGATTCAGAACCGTTACTTTACGTGGAATAAACATGCCGGTAGCTACACATGGAAATACAATGGTGTGAACCTTGAAATGAACAAGACGCTGGACGAGAACAATATAAAAGATGAGGACGAAGATTTCTACACACTTAGTATGAACGATGATGAATTCCTCCCTGCCATTCATCTGTACTTCAATGATGACTTAACTGAAGCTTGAGGTTGCTGTTGTACATTTTGGCTTTTCCAAGAGAATAAAGCAAATTTGTTTTCTGATTAAGACTTAGTTGAAAGCTATTACCTCAATGGTTCTTTTGGATTACTGTACTAGTTTATACTGTAGTAGTCTGTTCTTGTTCAATAAATGCTCCTATCCTGTGTTTTTTCAGTACAGTATTCAAAACATTTTTGTGCAGCGATGATATCAGAATGTCTTACACAGGCGGTTCTCTTTTCCCGATAGACGGACCACACCCACATATGCTGCACAGTTGCGCAACAAGTCGTGGAACGAAAACTTGTGGGACCCAACTTAAGAACATTATGAATATTAAGGCTTAAAAAAAAGCTAACCATAGAATCAGCTTTTATTTTTGCACATGCCAGGGATCCTGTTAGCTGGGCCCTCAGGCTTTTCACCCCCACCACAAGAACACACAGATGTGATTTACTTACACATGCGGACCCAATGACCTAGGACAGAAGTACTTCACATTGCCATTTATACAGATTCTGAAAAAAGGCACTATATTAATATATGAATAAGTAATATGACGATGATGATAATATACTGTATTCATTTAATTCTACTATGTACCGTAATACAAATGGAATTTCTATTTACCAGAAATAAATCCAAATGAAAGAATAACTTTCCTTATTTTTTTTTTCATACAAATTTATTATTTTCATGAAATTTGATTTACAGTGACCACAATTATACTTTCTTTAAAAAAATATTGATAACAGAGATTGAAATACACTCAGCATAAATGCTATAGTTTAATACAAAACTTTCCTGTTTTACAGTCTAACAAACAACAGCGATTTCTGTAGTGCCAATCAAACTTAACAACTGGCCAATTAGAACAAGGGCCAAAAATACATGTGTTGTCTGACAAACACACATGTTGGCGTATGTTTGTACACTGTCATTATTTGTGGGATCTTGGCAGCAATAACCAAGGGACTAGGCTTAGCAGAACGGTCCATTCCACTCCTCCTGCTGAAAATCCTCACAAACACTGGGTGCGCACAGAGCCACTTACTTTTCCTTAAACTATTTATATGGTATTCTGCCTTTCATGTTCAAATTTCTACAACAAATTTTACTTCTCACAAAAAAACAGACTGTGGTCCTACAGTACCTAAACCCTTTCCCCTCATTTGTATTGATCATTATCTTTCTGCTTTCGTGGGTACTATTGAACCATTAATCAGTGACACTACTTTCATTAGCATCATTAGTACAGTACATAGTGTTGGGGAAATGTACTGGAAAAACGGGGGAGCCCATGACCCAGTGCACCACCAGCATTGCATACACCCCTGGGGAGAATTTGGTATATGCCAAAACTTTTTTTTCATATAAAATTCAACCCTTACTGTAGGAGCTACATAATGGTAGGTGGTAAAAAAAATCCAAGAAAGTAACAGCATAACCTAAAGCTTGGAACTCACTGCATCGTACGACTCTGCTCCCCGTGATCAACAGAGAACGCAGCGCCGTCTCCTGATTGTCGGTGGCCGTCTGAACGGATTGTCATTAAAATCGATCTGTTGCGACCATTGCACGAGTCTCCTCCTCTGCTCCCCTTGAGCAATAGAGGACACAGCGCCATCTGCTTATTGTTGGTGTCAGTCTGAATGGATCGTCATTAGAAAACAATCCACTGCGCACTTTTTAGAATTGCGTCGGCCAATGACCGCCAGACACGGTGAGTGCTCAGCTTTAGTCTAATTCTTAAATTTGGAACCTTTAAGTGATTCTGAGATCTGAGGCAATCAATAACACCTGAACACTTCTAAATTAGCTATAAAAGAACTAGCAAATATAGTAGGTATACAAATGTTTCATTTCGATTTGAACACAATTATATATCACATCAAGCCGCAATAGTGCATTGCAATAATAGTTAGCATGCTCACTAGATCAAAGGAAGAGATGCAAAGGTTGTGTGCGCAAATTGTTTCAGGGAAATTACCTCAAAAACATAAAAAGGGAAAAAAGTCTTGTGTAAACCAAGCATGCAGGGGCGGCTTTAGGATATAATTTATGGGGGGCTAAGATGTCCGACTGGGGTTAAGTATTTATGGGTGTAGCTATAGCGCGCAGCGTTATCTGAGGGCCAAAGGCCCCAGCCAGGGGTGGGTATGCCCTCCTCACAAAACAAGATTTTTTTAAAAATTGGGACTTCTAAATGTTCTGCTTGACTGATCAGACCCAGACAAAGCGTTTGCGGAGACAGATTTTGCTTGGCGTAGGCAGTATGATGGGGGGATTGACCAGACCGATGGGGGATTAAGCCACCCTGCTGGCGCCACCCCTGCAAGCATGTGCACATCCTTTGCAAAACGGTGGCAGATTATGCATCTCACAACTAATATTCACTACTATTACTGCATGTTTAAAGTAAAAAATATTCGTGATTTCCCCATTAAGTGCACAATGATGCCATATCATACCCACTGTACTTAATCAGTAAGTCACGTGTACTTGTAACCTAAAATTCGACATTGTGGACAGGAACCTGTTAAGATGGTGTGACACAATTAGCTAGAGAAGACTTCTACCTAATTCTGACCCTAGCTCATACTGATCACATTCACATGTTGTGGTTAATATTGTACACACTCTTATAATTAAAAGCCTGCATTTTGAATAGAGATGGATGAAAGGAGAAAAAATATCAGCCCTCTGCAGAGTATGTCTTTGCACCCCTTTCTATTCTGGAATATTAAAAACTTGTATCAGTCGGAGTATAGATATGAATTAATTAGCATTTCCAATACATTGTAATGTGCATTGTACAATGCCTATCTCAATTTTCCTTTTTTTTTTTTTTTTTACATGAAAAGACTTGTTTCATGTGCTACATATCATTTCCCATTCCACTATAATGTAAACCCACCAAATATGTAAGATTGACCATACTGTACATAAACAAAATGTATGGACACTTTTATTAAAGGAGTATATTTAAGTATGAAACTCTTGGCTGGAATTATAACAAAAAAAATTATATTTTATTTGTTTGTAACTATTAGTATTAGTCGTAAAAACAAATCCCTGAAAATTAAGATTATTTAGACCCCATAAAGCACAAAAATCGTCTGGCTTTGGTGGTTTCGCCAACCCCACTGTAGCTTCGACCCTAGACCCCACACCCAAAGGAACCTCCCCACCCCGGAAGAACCTGGCTACGGGTCTGTAAATAATGACAAGTAAATTTTTAATGATAAAAAAAACCTATGTATCAGCTGAGCATGCCTTAAAATAATTCATATTACAAACTTCCTATCAAATGAGGGCACACAATTTGATGCAAGTTTGGCTTGTAGGACAGCTGCAGTCATTAATTAGCGATCTCATCAACATGACACAGATTAAGCTACTGAGCGTTGGATCCTATGTCATTACATTTGGTATGTTGTCTAATACCCGATTCACATGTACAAAAATCTTAACAAATGTAACCAAAAGTAACATTTTACGGCACATGTGAAAGTACCTCTGTGTAATATCATTGTAAAATCTTGGAACGTCTCGGTAATCTTTACCAGCCTCGCTAAGGCTGGTAAAGCTTCCGAGATGTAGCATGGATGGATCTGCGCATGCGCAGGAATTCCAAAACAACAACAACAATACTACTGTTTCGCGGGGTCCCTTGAATTTTCTTCCTTCTGCAGACGATTCCGATCCACTAGAAATAGATAGGCCTAGTTTTTCTCAATGATGGATGAATTACCCTTGTTATCGATGTTAATTAGTAATTGTAGAAGAAGATGATACATACACAAACATCGGGATGGTGTTAGTAATAGTATTACCAAGAGTCGACAGAAATGTCGGAAGCTAGGCCTAGTAGTAGTAGTACAGCAGTTGTTAAGGGTATTTTGATTGCTTCGAATGTTTATTGTGATGGTGAGTTCAACAGTCCATCTATGACAGGGGGCCTAGGCTAGGCCTATATCGCAGTAGGGGCAAAAATGATTCATTGAATAAAATTGAATACGGTAAATTTTACACGACCTTAGCATTACCTTACAGACGCGTGTGAATGCTATAAATCTTGGGAATAACTCGGGAGATGGCTCGGTTACAATTCGTTACTTTTTGTTAAATTTAACTTCACATGTGAATCGGGTATAAGTAACCAGATGCTTCTCTTCCCTTACTTCAGTGAGATTAAAACTGTACAAATTGAAAGTTGCTTTCACCTTGCTCTTCCCCTTCCACCCCTATAATTTCCCCTATAATTCCCTCTACCCATATTGTCATTCCTCCATGGTCCTCCACCCCTTGGGGCACCTCTTCCACCTTGATATCCACCACCTCTAGGAAACCCTCTTCCCATTCCTGGACCTCTTTCTCTCTCTTCATTAAAACCTCTTTTAACCCCTCTGTGTGGCAGTCCATCATGTTCTTGAGAAAAGGCTCGATCAATGGAATATCTCTGCTCATGCTTTGGCTCTGGTTCACCTCTGCCGACCCCTGGCCTCTGACCTCCATGATGGATACCACCTCTAGCATGTAACCGTCCGTGATATAATTCATGGTCATCCTTGTTCATTCCACCATGCATAAAAGTCCTATGATCATTATTTTCAAAATTATCCATTCTCAAGTCCATATCCCGAGGAATGTCATGCCGATGATCTCCTGTTCCTGGCTGTCCAGGACCCCTAAACGGTTGAAGCCTTGCACCTCTCAGATCTTCATCTCTAGGAGGACTGCGGAAGCCTCTAGCGTCAAAATCACGAGGTGGTTCACCATGACCGGAAGAAAATGGCCGAAGATCCTCATCGTGAAACGGAGGATTTGATCTCATATCACGATCACGTGGGGGGCCAGCTGGGTCATTCCTTGGTGGCCCCTCCTGGTGAGGACCATCTCTAGATGGTAAATTAAAATGTGGGCCTTCCCCAGGTGGTCCATTGTGATGAAGACCATCTCTAGGTGGCCCATTTCTAGGTGGCCCATCCCTAGGTGGACCATCTCTTGGTGGCCCATTCCTAGGTGGCCCATCCCAAGGTGCTCCATCCCTAGGTGGCCCATCCCTATGTGGACCATCCCTAGGTGGACCATCAAGCCTACCCTCAATAGGTCTTCCCAGCCCACTTATAGGTACATTTCTCATGTCCACATCTGACAACCTATGTCGCATGTCTACATCACCTCCTAATGGTCCAGCATCATGTACAGGTGTGTCCGGTTGAGGAGGTGCTGCACCTAAGAGACCAGTCTTAGGACCATCACTTGGCGGTACAGATGTTGGATGTGTACCAAGCAGACCGGGTTTGGGCTGGCTTGTAGGAGGTGGCATTTTTTTACCAGCAGGGCCTTGCTGCAAAGGACCTGAATTAATTTGAGGTTTCTTTGAAGAGTTCATTGTAGGGCCTGAGGCTGCTTGAGGAGTGTTACTTTTCTGAGTGTGACTGCTGTGCTTAGTGGGACTGGTACCATCTTTATCAGTTTCAACTTTTTGACCTGAATTGAATAGAAATACAACCAAAATCAATAAACATGAACCATACAAGGTTTCTCTTTTTGTACATTTTTAGCTTACTTTTTCATCAAATTATGCAAAAGTAATAATTTCTGCAACGAACTTGCAACACACAAAATTGGACAGCGGCGTAGAGAACAGGCTCCAGTGGAAGATTAATTGCCAAGCTCTTTGATGTGAAGCGTCTACCTAGGGCTGTAGGCCTGAATTATGGCTAGTGGGGGAGAAGACGTTAATTTCCCCTGGGCTTCTGCAAGCTCAAACATTTTAAATTTTCAAGAGTCAAATTTTGAATTTAAGAATAAAAATTTTAGAACTAGATACTGATTTCACATTTTCAGAAAATTCATCGACAGAATTACTTCTTTTTACCATCTATCCCTAATGGCTAGTAATAAAAACTAATGATAAGCGGAAAACTAACTGTTTCAAGAGGGGCCTATGCGGTCACAGCAGCTATAAACTAATCAAGAAAATTGCTGGCATGTAAAAATAAATAATTGCAATTATGGATTCAGGAATTCAAAATAGGGCACATGGAGGGATTTTCACAGCTGGAGCGTCTGGACCACCTTAGCCCCACTACGGTGGGTGCTGACAATTTATGATCATGGAACCTCTGGATGGTGGAATGGCACTCTAAGACTTAAACTTAAATATGTTATATAATTTTTTCTTTTCTTTTATTTATTTCTTGAAATCAACAAAGTAATAAATTGTTACTCCTCTAAAAACCTAAATATTATTGAGAGGTCCACTGGCAGTTTTTTTCTTCAAAAATGTTAAGTTGAAAATTATTTTTAATTATTATTTTTAAGCCTATTTATGAATGGGCCCATAATACCCCTGTGCCCTATAGCTTTGCACTGACTGCACTGAACATCCCTATGCCATTGAAATTGGGAAAAATCTGCAGTTCTCATAGCAACATTGTCCCATCTGCTAACAACATTTTCTGTTTTATATAATATTTTTGTTTACCATATTTATCATCAAAATTTTATTTGTGCCTTATTGGGGTTAATGATAATGAAGTAATATTGTACATTATAATCATATTTAAAAATAATACCCATACTGTCCTCATTACGACTCAAACCCAAGATTCTGAACATTAAATGATGTGGTGAGATTGGGATTATATTTGTGATGGTAACAATAATTATTTTTAAACCATTTATATTTTTACATTTCATAAAATTATTATAATAAAACATGAGAATTTACATTATACTAAATAATAAAATTTCACCAAATATATAAACCTTAAGGCGCGATCTACAAATTATCCCCAACGACAGAAACGCGTCTGGGAAAACCATGTATTACAAACGCGTCTGGGAAAGCGATCGTCTAATTATCGTGCCTCATGAATATTAATAAGCTAGTCGATCCAAGGGTTCAGGGTGGCACCAGTTGGGGGGGGGGTGCATACGGAGGGTTAGGGCCCCGTCTGGGAGAGTCACCCTCCCCACCCATCAACATCCAACCATGTCCACTTACTGTCTTGTCAGGCTGTCACCCCCAAACACCTCTAATACTACAGTGAACTAACAGATACAGAAGCTGTCTCTTATACACATCTAGATGTGTATAAGAGACAGCAAATTTCGCTGAACGTGTTTAACATTTGCCATTCACGAGCAGTCAGCTATATGAAAAGGGGAGGAGTTAACTTCCAAACGGAATAAACGGCTCGAACGACAAGCTTCCAAACGGCATTTCACAGACGCGTTTGGGAGCTTGTCATATAACAATAGTAAACGTGTTTGACCCGTTTCTGTCGTTGGGGATAATTTGTAGATCGCGCCTAAGGAGTAGAGAACATTGTCCTTCACATGATTTCAATTCAGGATCCTGAGATTGGAAGATAAGCATCTTAATCACCAAGCTGCATTCACTTACCTTGTGAAACTTCCTTGTCAAGCACTTCCTTTGGTGCAATTCCTGGAGCTTTTTTTGCTTCCCATTTTCTTTGAAAATCAGCCGGAATAGGCTTGGCATATGGTACTTTGCGTTGGGGTGTTGGTTTGAGTTGGGCAAGTTCCTCGGCTGAAGAGTCCAGGCCAGGAATAACGGCAGCAAAAGCAGGGTCCTCTGAATCCAAAAAAAAAATTTACATATATCATGATTGGTGACCAATTTTCTATTAATATATATTTTTAGGCCAAAGACTGCTAAACTTAGTGCTCCCTACCTTCTTCCTGCATTTCCTTTGTGCTCTGATCGAGACCCATTCCTGGAATAGCTGGTAGTGTCACATTGTCATCATCATACTCGGCATCATCAAACATCCCCTGCGGCAAGGTGTTTAAGTTGTACTTATCTCTCATCTTATCACCTGGTCTATTCCGTGTCCAAAATTTTCTGTAAACACAGGCAATTTTTTTTCAAAAACATTTAAACATAATTTGAATATGTGTACTAATGGCTATATACTTTTTTTTTTCAGAAAAACTGTTCTATGTCCATATATACTCATGATGTGATGTCAGACATGACTATACTTAGGCATGTCACAAGTTTTTGTCAAATACAATTTGATAGTCTGGACAGGTCTTCAGGGCTAAAACAAATCTCTTGTGAATTCTGCCCCTGGATATTGTCTGCCTGTATATAAAATTCAGCCTGTAGTGCACCAAATTCAATTCAAAAACGTTACTTAAATCTGGGATGCAAAATTCACAGTGAGGGCCGAAATTTGGTGGCACTGGCTCTATACAAGGGATTTTTATTGACTGAATCTATGGAGCTATAAGCTACTTTTCAAAATTACAAATAAAAATATGGGGAAAAAAAAAACCTTCAAATTTTTAGTCTAAGAGTGCCATTGCCAGCCATCTAGAAGTGCCATAAAATAAAACCAGAGATCAAGTTATAAGTTTCAGCAGTTTAGATGACTGAGCTAAGCTGCACTCTGAGAATTTGATTATCCATGTCTAACTAATATGAACTTACGTAGAGTGGTCATTAGATCCGGAGCAGAGTATATGACCAAGAGGATGCCAAGCCAGACTCCAGACAATGCTATCGTGGGCTTGCTCTATTCCACCGACTTCCTTCTCATGCCTTCAAGAAAACAAAAACAAACAAAATTTAAGAGGATTGTCTAGTTTCTATTACCCACAAAGCATCACTATTGCTATTAAATTAGCAATTTTATTGCATTCCAATTCAATTCAATTCAAAAATACATTTATTTTCTTCCATTTGCAATTGAATAACAGAGTTCATTAAAAACGATAGGTTTGTGAAACAAAATCAAAAGGAAGACTTCCAACTTCTATAAAAGGAAGATTATTGTTTGCAAGTTAATATAGATAAAAAAAAATATTTTCAGAACTTACCCAACTTGCCAGTATAATAGTGATCCATCTGATCCACCACTTGCAAAAATGTCTTCAAAATAAGGATGCCAAGCTACACCTATTAACATGCAATACAAATGTTTATAGAGATTTCTGAGACCAACAAGAACAACCTAATCAATTATAATTAATTAACATATAATAGTAATATAGCAGGTTCATTAAGAATATCAGAAAGTGAAGATATTGTAAGTATGGATTTCTAGTATACATTTTAAAATCACTAATAGTGCATTGATTTTGGTTTTGATTGCTTCAGTGTGGAATACTATGAAAGTCTGAAGGCATATTTGGAGTGGGGTCCTTCTGATGTTGAATTGGGCAGTCCAATGTAAGATAATCCACTACTCTTTTCTAAACAGTGTACAGAATTTTTTTGCAGGTTAAACATCCCATCTGAAAACTGCACTATTAAAACTTGCATTTTAGCCCTCTCAGTTGCCACACAAGGAGTTCAGTGATTGGAATTGGACCAAGGTTAGGTAAATATCTCTTCCGTTAGGAACACACAGTGGTTACTTCCAGGAAAGATCTTATAAACACAAGATAGCGCTCTCTGCGATTTCTGCATGCAAATTCTGTAATAACGCATTGTTCGGAGCCCTCTTGCAAAAGTGAAAACTTTTGAACTCTGACCATAGCCTCTCCCAAAAGTGATTACTTTTCTGCCAAATCGACGCTCCTATTTGTTACGTGCACATCACGAAGAACGCTATTTTGTGTTTATAAGATCCTTGACTTCTAGTTATGATGCTAAGCTGCTCTCTACTTACAGGTGGCCTCCTTCTTGTGACCTCTGCAGATGCTCAT
The DNA here is from genome assembly GCF_011630105.1 of Anneissia japonica. Lineage (NCBI taxonomy): Eukaryota > Metazoa > Echinodermata > Crinoidea > Comatulida > Comatulidae > Anneissia > Anneissia japonica. The sequence goes on along the minus strand of NW_022755542.1, from coordinate 740,883 downwards.
CTCTTTCATTGCTCGCAGGTCAAACACCTTCACCAGATGGTCCCTTGAAGCTGTCAGTAACCAGTTACCGTTGCGATTCCATTTGGCAGACATGACAGTACTTTTGTGGGCATGTATTGTAGCCAAGCTCAACCCACTCTTCGCATCCCACAGTTTGACTGGTTGTTGACTGTCTTTGCTTCCTGAGACAATTATACTCTTCTGTGGATGCCAATCTAAACACTTGACATCAGCACCATGCCCTAATGTTGAAGAAAAGTCCGCAGTTAAAAAAAAAAAGAAACCTATGAAATTTTTTAAATCTCATATTTCTCAATATCAATATAAATCCCTTTCACTAAATTTGAAATTAAAATTTCCAAGAACCTGGAAACTACCACTGGGGGACATCGAGAGGCCTAGGCGTTTTGGTCTACGTAGTTACCAGTGTTTTCAGTGCTCTGTGACTGGTGCATGACCTTGTTGCTGTAGAGGCCTAGGATAGTCTTTGAAAACAAAATGCCAAAAAAAAAAAAAAAAAAAAAAAAAAATAGAAGGTATAAACATGCAGTGTTTTTGGTTGTCGAAGTACTCAAAAGAACATGTGTCTGGATAAACTAAATTTGTTCAGGCTAGGCTACTGAATGTTCCCCCCACCCACCACTCCCAGTGAAAAATTGCGAGACAATGGCGGTGCTGTTTCAAAATAGACTCAATAAAATGGTGTATAAAGGTCTAAAAGTCTTTAGAACTTGGTAACAAATCACATCCTCATTTTCAACAGCAATAAATTAGGTCTGACCTCTCAAGATCCTCTCCTCATGGCAGCGAAAGAAATCAAAAACTCTAACAGATCCATCATCTGAACAGGTAGCAAATTTAGAATCAGTTGGTGAAAACCTGTCAGGAAATATAATACATCAGTAAAAAATAATCCAATCAAAATATATACTGTGCTTTTTTTTTTTTTAGAATTACAAGAGCATTATTGATGGAGAAGAACAAATATTAAATTTTAATTATTGAGTAACTAAACTTTATGCTACACTTATATTCTCTATAGTCCTACAGTAGGTGAAAACCTGCTAAACATCAGGATATTTTCCCATGATAAAAACTACTTCACTCCAAAAACAAAATTAAGAATTCTGGTAAGTATTTTACTGAGGTGTAATTTTGCCCTACCTGACGTGGAAATGTACTGAATACTCAGTACGTATGAAAAAAATTGCAAAAAAAAATTGCAAGTTGTTCTCGGGTGGGACTCGAAAATACGATCTCCAGATCACAACATTTACTGTTGTATTATTTGTTATTTTCCTTTTTTTTTTGTTTTTACAAATACTTATTTTACTTACGTTATTTCCCTTATTGCTTGGTCAACATGTGCTTGGAACATGCGAACGTTGTTCATATTTGACTGCCAATATTTCACATAGCCCATGTGATCTCCACTCATCAACCAGAGGTTGTTGTGACTCCAAACCATGGAACGAATTGGATAATCGTGTGCCTAAACGGCATAAAAAGAAATAGCTAAATGTATGGAAAGTATTATAACGATCTTTTTTAACCTTCAAGGCCCCCTTGATGGCAAAGCATAACACTATTTATCTGAACTTTATCTGGCCGTTTACTTTTAGATCCTCTTATCGAATACTAATTACCTCTAACATCTAAAATAAAAAATATGACTTCAACCTTTTTCTGCCAGAGTACTAATATTATGGAAACAGCTGGCAATATTTATTGAGGCAACGTCATTCACTGCCTAAAACAGCATCTTTCACTACTTAATTTGTTTTTTCTTATTCTTTACATTTGTGTGCACTCTGAGAGACAATTATAAGGCACTATACCAAAAACCTATATTATTATTGGTGATCCGCATCTAGTGCGGATCACCTCTTGTTATTGTCAGGATCATCATCATCTTTCTTTTTTTATTCTTTCTTTCTCCGCATTTTTTGTTAGCACGATATCTCAAAATTTATAAAAAATCTCGTAATTTACGCACCGTACGCTCATTTCTACGTGCACAACACGTACCGAAGCTGAAAATTACGTTTTGTTACATATTTTGGCTTTCTGACACTGTATTCATGTCAGGAGTCAACTTTTTGTACCATTACCGTGCACACGGGCGTCAAGGCGTATGTATGCGTAAATCTTTTAAATGCCCAAAATTACTCTTTTTTAAAAAACTAATTAGAGCATATTTTAGTATAAAACTTTTCAATCTGCACCGCACGCACTTCCTGATGGTCAAAGTGCAGCGGATCACCAAACTCATCCTCAGTGACGAGTTCAAATCTAGTTATTATTATTATAATAATACACATTTTTAAAGCGCCTATTACAGCAAACAAAAACTGGCTTGTCACCAGCGCTGGAAGATGTTAGAAAGAAGTTGAACTACTTGAAGAGGAAGGATTTAAAACTGGATTTGAATAATTTCTGACCAGATAATACGTAATTAAAGGGGCAGAGAGTTCCAGAATTTAGGAACAGAGAAGGCTTGACTCGTGGAGTAACAAGTTTAAAGGATTGAGAAGAACGAGTAGAACAAGAAGAAACATGTTTCTCAATAAGTGAACAAACATATAGTGGGGCACGAAGATGAATAGATTTTTATCTAGATTATAAATTAGATTATTATTATTATTATTTATGGATGATTGAAATATATATTCTAAAAAAATATAACAATAACAACATTAAATGATAACTTTGGATTTTAGAGCACAAATTATGCTTAGTAAAATTACCTGTAAGATAGTTTCGAAGTTGAAAGTCATGCCATTCCAAAGTGTAAACTCCCCGCTGGATGCACCGGTTACTAGTCGACGTCCTTCAGGAGTCCACTGAAATTAACAATAATAACTATGGAAAAAACTTATTCATTGTGATAGTATTGACTAAAGTATATTTTTATAATTAGATTGAATGGTTCTTCTATATATTTGGCAACTGTGGATTGGAAAATGGATCAGACAGATACATTGATGGGTAGGTAGATGAATGGATGAATAGACATACCGTAAAACCTCGAATTAAAGCCCTGGGGTGCATTGCTATAAGCGGTCTTTAGACGGTCTTAACACTTAGTCGGCAATAACAACAACATCATCCCCGACGTCATGATGACGTTTGATACATTGATGGCAGGATAAATTGGTAGGTGCATATATGACAAACGAATGGAAATAGAGAGTGAGGGAAGAAATTATTCGATGGATAAAGATGGATACTGTATACAGACAGATGAATAAACATATACCAAATAGGTGAACTTACAGATCCATAATGCCTTTACAGTTTACAATTTTCTCCAATTCAGAGTTTATATTATTAATAAATGGTGGTTTGTTTTTTTTTTTTTGAATAATATACTATAAATTAAAAAGTACCCACGATACGCTGCTTGAAGTTGAACTATTTCTTTAGTTTTATCTACAAGGTCTTGTTTGTCCAAGACCACTGCTGGGACTTCAGCAACTATAAAACCCAGAGGTATAATCAACTAACTAATCAAAATAAGGGGCCTTTCTAAAGTGAGATTTAGTTTATCAAAAATAATAATTTTAAACAAATGACACTGAATACAAATTATGATTTCAGGCTGAACTTACCACAACGCAAAAAATTGGACATCGAATCTTGTTGGTGGCTGTGCGTACAAATTTGGTTGATACAGCATTTATTGGATTGTCAATCATTTCACAAGGACAGACCATCTAGGGAAACAACACAGAATATGCTAGAATTACTTTTTCCCCCTACTTTTACACAACTGTAAAACTCCATCTGCCCCATCTACAATGCTCTAAAAAAACTCACTGTACAATACTCTCAAACTCAGTCTACCACATCTATTTTTCCAACTCTCTAAACCACACCTAATGCCAAACTTACTTTACCTTACCTAATGCAAAACTTACTTTACCTTACCTAATGCCAAACTTACTTTACCTTACCTAATGCCAAACTTACTCTATTGTACCTCACCTACTCATCACATATCAAACTTTCATTGACCACCTTCTCTAAATCTTATGCAGGCATCACTTTGAAGCCTGGACCCACCATCCTCAGAGGTCGCCAAATATCAACGTCGACTCGACGTCGAAGCCTAAGGTCAATTAATTTGCTGTTGTAGTGAAGTCCTAACGTTCTTCTATCTTGATTGAGTGAAGCTTTACCTATAAATTTGATGAAAGGTGTGAAGCTTTGACGAGTAATTTGTATTTTCTGGTGATGGGAGATCGAATGCATACCTATGAAAGTTGATGAATGGTGTGAAGCTTTGACGAATAATTTGTGTGTTATGGTGATGTGACATTGAATCCGCTACATCGGTCATGTCAAAAAAATGTGGAAATCATCGTGAACATGTTCAGGCTACACGCGGCTCGGTGCCAAGTTTACTACGAAATCATGAAGCGTGTCGGCAACCTGCGCATGCTTAGGCCAGTAGTATGTGCTGACCGCGGATTCTTCATCTCAAAACCATCTCGTCCCAAATAAATATATGGCAGATTATTAAGTAATTTTTGATTAATTAATAATAGATTGCTGAATTTAGAAATAAATAACAAAACTGGGCCTATGTTTATTATTATTATATACACAGGCTTATTATATTATTATGAATATTTACAGGCTTTTCGACATGTTTGACCAGAATTCAAGACTGGTCAAAGGTCAAAACGAGGTCTTCCTCTCCTCAATGATGCTTCCCTGCAACAACTAGAATGGATCCATTCTGGAATGAATCATGTTTTTTTACATTAACTAACTTTATAAAACATTGCAATATTATAGTGAAATAAATTGACATGTTGGTATTGTAATGCATACAAATTAAAAATAATATATAACAATTAAATGAAAGCATTTCGTCATAAGACGAAATCCTGTAAAGCAGATCCAAGATAAAATACGGAACATGTGCGTTGTTGTCAAGGACATGGGGAATAACGTCAGAATTCTGGTAAAGTGAAAATACTATTATTTTTATCCAATTTGTCGACCCATCGAAATATGAACATTCTATGGGCATTTTATGTTGGTTATTTACTTGAAATTGATAGACTCAGAATGACATATTTTATTGACAGTAAATTACATGAAAGCTAGTGACATTTTTGTGAACGCTCTTTTTTTTCAGTGACACTGACACCCACGACGAAGTCATGTGCCTGGGGATTCGTATGCATGTTGTCATAATATATTGTTGAGTAACGGGAAGTTTCGGCCAACAAGAGAAGTATTTAGGCCTACAGAGAAATTAAATTTGAAATGTAGTCAAAAATATATAATGTTCATTAGTATATAACATTTCTTTTGTGACTATTATTGCTATGTAATTTTCGATCAAATAACCAGGAAAATTACTGATTGTCTGCCTTTCAGGTCTATCTATAGTAACTCCACGAATCGATTTCGGACATCATGTTATTTAAAAAAAATATAACTCCATAACGGAATGTCGGAATGAAATAATTTTACAGGAAAATGTTCTCAAAAGACTAGTCAACACCACTATATGATTGTAAAAAAATGAAAAATATATTTGACCTCTGAAATCAAAAAGAAAAAAGAAGAGCCTCTCTAAATACTGTAGCGCATAAAATAGTGTATGTATGTTTAGAAACATTTACTTGTTTAGATTTAGTAAAAACAAGTTACACAATAACTCATACTGATGATGAAAATGCAACTTTATTATTTTTGTATTGTAGTTGATGAACACAATGTCAAAATCTAACAACACAAACCTGGAATTTGTCTGGAATGAACATTTTGTTTCATCAAGTAAGAGAATTACATTAGATGGAATGACTTAGTGTTTAATACAGTAGTTAAAAGTTAAACTAGAGTTATACCGGTAACAACTTTTGTACACATTTTATAGCTTTTTATTAAAGTTTTATAAAAATAAAAATATGTCACCGTATCTATCTCAAACCTGGTTGACTACGTACTTTTTGATTAGTGTGGGATTACAGATGTTATGATTTGCAGTCTTCGTCTAGTAGCTACCATTGGTGAAGCTTTTGAAAGGTGAAGCTTGAACTATGCAAATGGCCAATATTGTGAAACAGTGGTGAAGCTTGAACTATGCAAATGGCCAGTATGATGAAACAGTGGTGAAGCTTCAGAGCTGCCAAAAACTCAAAATGTGAAGCTTCACCCTATGAAAAAAAGTCAAAGGGTGAAACCTGAACTAACAAATTTTCAGATAGAGTGATACTTCACCTATATTTTTGGTGAAGCAAATGAAGTGATGGTGAAATCCTGACATTATGAATAATTGAAGAAAGGTGATGACTTGAGGAGGGTGGGTCCAGGCTTCAAAGTGACGCCTGCATTATTTTGCCTCAATGTGTTCTTAATCGTCCCTGTTCCTCAACTCTGCACAGCACACAACATGTGTAAAAAGGAAAACTTACCTCATGAGAGTAAAGGTTGTCGGGCTGCAAAGGATGCATGTCACGCTGATCACGCTGCCACACACGATTCTACAGAAAGAGTATCATGTTAATATGGTGGACTATAGAGATAAATGACTCTACAACATATTAAACTAACCCATTTATCCTTGTTAACAAATTCAAGCTTGTACCTGGAGACCACAAAAGCTGCCGGAGCAACCTTGGTGCAGTGGCCAGTACTGTACACCGAGGAACAATCACATCCTTTCCAATAAGAATACTTTCTATCTACTTCAAATCAAAAACAACCCTGACCTCATTCCCAACAATTCTAGTCACTGCAGACTAATCTTCACTTTGTTTCGAATTAAGTTTGCCTATAACTAGTACTGTTTGGTTTTAATATTCGGCAGTAAATTTACCTAATTTTACATTGAAGTAACTATTAAAACGAACATTCCAAAAAATAGTGCACTATGTATATAAAATTTCAAAGTAGGACACAAAGATCTCCATGGTTACTGTACATACACACCGTGGTTACCGTACAGGTACTTATTCAAACAGGGCGCTTATGAAAACAGAGGGGAAATTGAGGGGGCGTTTATGGAAATAGATGAAAATCGAGGGGTTCTTATGAGAACTTATTGATGGAATTAACAAGGGACACAAAATCTCTATGGTTACTGTACATACACACAGTGGTTACCGTACAGGCACTTATTCAAACAGGGCGCTTATTTAAACAGGGCGCTTATGAAAACAGAGGGGAAATCAAGGGGGCGTTTATGGAAATAGATGAAAATCGAGGGGTTCTTATGAGAACTTACTGTA
>NW_022755542.1:715777-721369 GCF_011630105.1 Anneissia japonica | reverse complement strand
GGGTTGGGAAGTGCGGAAGGGTAGGGTGCACTCCGTCAAAAGTATACTTGTGCTTCGCAGCGCCCCAGTAGCCGCCTCCCATTAAACCTGTTCGAAGCAAAATTAGTCAAAAATCACCTCAAATCACCTTATTTTTGCGAGCCTACACCTTCACAATCATCGAGTACCCCTACTTCATCTTCGCGCCTTCATCGGCCCCACTCTTTCAAGAATCTTGGATACGCACTGCTCTTGAATCATAGGGTGTCTTAGCATTTGAATTTCGATAGTCATGACTTTAACAGTATGCGCTTTTTCACTATACGATCATTAGAGTAGATGCTGAGAAGAAACTAACTGCTTAAAAGCACATGTTAACGAACTTAACAAGGATAGAGGCATTGTTCATGACTTTGCTTTTTTTGTAGAAAGGTTATGCATGTATCAGGTACCATTGATTATTTCTACATATTATGAATGATACGTATAAGCCATACCGTACATTAGACAGAACTCTATAGCCATACTTAGAATGAGTGATCGATATATTTTTTATAGCTATGCCTCGATATAATGTTACGCATACAGCAACTGCTCTGGTATGATAACCGTGAGTTCGTGGGTTCGTTCTCATTGTATATTATCACCGTACTACAGCATATTTCGTGTTACCAAATCTTGCTTTTACTTCAATTAATTGATTAATAATAATGATAATAATATTAATGATAATAATATAGCGATTTATACCGCGCCTCTTGCCAAGGGATACAAGGTGTTGACGACGTTGTTATTATTAACCCTACCCCCCCCCCCCCCCCCCCCCCCCGTCATCGGAGGATCCATAATCAAAACTGGGGAGTATTCCTCGTCGTGCGTGGAGTTTAATGCCGATATATACTAATACTTGCAATGCCACATCATCCTACCAGGTACCCATTTATACTCCTGGTTGGAGAGAGAGCAAACGTAATGCCTTACCCAAGGACACAAGCAATGCGACGAGCGTCGGTCTCGAACTCCCGATCTCACGATCAGAAATCCAACAACTTACAAGTTGCACCACACAATCAATTTTTGTAATATAAATTCAATAGCGAAACTTAACACACTTCATCAAGTACAGGTCTCCATTTAATTAAAGACCCCTTCAATTAAAGACTACAGTACCTCCAATTAAAAGACCACTTTTCTATGGGCTCAATTTAACAAATGCCTTTACCTTTATTATTCTTTACCTTTATTATTCTTTACCTTTATTATTCTAATTAGAGACCAAAGCTGCTAAAGACCATGGAAACCCCGGTCCCGAAAATGGTCTTTAATTGGAGGGAGACCTGTATACTTAAAATATTCTTATCTGTTGATACCGTGTGCATTATTTTTCCTATAGTTATGATCACGTTTTAATAGACAGATATAAAACAATTGTTTACCCAATGAACAAGATTGACGTAAGCGGCGTTTCATGAATTTTGTACGATCAAAGTAAAATGTCTACAGCGCTTCTGCAGTTAATCTAATACGAAGTTAGTGTAATTGTAGATGATAAATTTCTAATCGAATTATGTCAGACTCTTATTCAAAGGATATAAATCTGTCAAAGAGTGATATTTTCATTCCAAGATTGGAAGAGTGTGTATTATCTTTCTAGGCTACTGGCAATTAGTTTGACCATCTGTAGTCAATGCTTAAGAGTCGTACTTAGTCGATTTTGATTATGCTAATGGCGATGAGGAGGAGGATGATGACGCCAAATAAATGCTTAAGCACAATAAAAATTGGAAATCAAAGTCTGCATGAGGACCGGGTTTTTTTTCGCTTGGATACTTTTTTGCCTAATTCTTGGTTCGTGTTTAACCATCACTCACTTTTGTATAATTCAAAACGGTGAAACCACTGGGCAAATTTTTTTAAGGTATCCAAATAATTAATAACTTAAAAAGTGGCCTTGTCGTATGTCATACAATTATTTTGGGATTTTCTTAAGGGAAAATATATTTTTGCCAATCGTGAGAAAAAAATGACCCTATGACGTCATCGGCCAATATAAATATTCTTGAAATAAACGATTAACATTTAATTACAAAATGTAATCACAATAGCGTGTAGGATTGTATTTAGGTTTATGTTAGCTTTATATTTTTATTCTATTTAGACAATTCCATATTTTTAAAAGTAGGACTTACTGTACATTATTCAATCGGGAGCTAGACTATCTGCTTGATGTACAATCGACCAAAGCTGTCGATTGGCTGAAACAAAATATTGCTTATGCTATGGTGCATGGACAATCTACTGCACCATTGATGTTCTTTACCCCGTACTTTCTATTCATGTGGCTGATGTAGCAAACCTGTTAGTGACAAACAAATTTGACTGAATTGGTAAGTTTTTCTTACTTTTACTTGTTTCCGGAACCAATTCCGAAGTAAAGACTATGCTATTCTTATAAGCCCCTCTTGAATGATATGATATATCTTGATTATGATGCAACTTTTAGTGGAAGGCTGGCCTATGATTGATCAAGTTTTGTTTTGAAATGAGTGAGTGTTTTAGAGGAAACTTCCTTATCAGGTAAAAGAAAAAAAAGAATAAATGTCTGCCACTGAACAAATCCCTCGAATTTTAATTGAAAAAATGTGTTCATTAATTCAAAAAAGAATCAATTGAAACATTGTCAAAACCATTTAAAATCTTAAAATTTTTCAGAATTTTGTTATTGTTTCACACTTCCTCTTAAACTTTGACAATTTGTATATTATAGCACAGATATTGCAAGACAGTTTATTGGAGCTTAGCTCTGTATCATATCACAATTTATAGTAAGAAAATGCACTTTTGATAATAGAGATATCTCTATTTAAAACTAAGATATCTCTATTAAAAACTAAGATATCTCTATTAAAAACTAAGATATCTCTATTAAAAACTATGATATCTCTATTTAAAACTAAGATATCTCTATTTATGATTAAATGACAACTCGGCTCACCATGCTCAAACAACTGACTGAAACGCACACACATAATGAAGCTGTGGTTAAGCTATAAAATAAAAAACCTTATAGGATATCGTGGAGTTCTAACGGACCAGGCACGCAGCTTTTCTACTGTTATTATTATTTATCTATATATCTATATGCTACAGTATATTTCTGATATGAGGGCGTATCAAATTGATCATTTCTATTTGCAGTGCGTCGATAACTACCTCAGTTCCTTCAGTCGTGTGCAATAGAGTGTGTATATTTTATTTTCAATTAAATTCAATTCCCAATTAAGCCAGTGTCCTAGATGGTTAAGTAATGAACAGCAAACGATAAATATTACAGCCAATCGTAAGAAAATTTAATCAGAAGAGGTTTTGTTTAATTGTAATTAAGTGTGTGTTCCGATATGTCGTGTTACGGTACGTTTACATTAACAATTGTTATAAGGGTATGTCTACTGTAATATCCTCAAACAAAAATGCGTGTAAAGTTCTTGCGGTGAAATTAAATATTTGACGTCAATTAAATCTTTCTCTTCCACAGAATATGGAAGAATATGCAATTACAGGCGTGTTGTCCTTTAAAGTAAACGAGACGATGGATGCTGATACAGAGAACAATGTATACCAAGAGAACCTTTACGATGCTCCTTGGTCTAATTTATCCCTCGATTCAAAACCTGATGATGACGATTCACTGATTCGCATTTATTTATCTGTCTTATTTTCATTCATTACTGTTGGATCTATATTAGGGAATGCTGTTCTTATTAGCGTTGTTGTTGTCACAAAACATTTACACAACCATCAAAATATTCTGGTTGCAAACTTATCTACTGCAGATATGATTGTGTCTTCAATGGTCATGCCATTTTCTATCCAATACTTTGTGACTGGTGTCTGGAAATGGGGCTCATTTTTCTGCGAAGTTTGGATTTTATTTGATGTATTAGCGTGCACAGCTTCCATTTTAACTCTTTGCACTATCGCGGGCGATAGATTTGTTTCGATTAGCAAGCCATTTTATTATGTTTCCAAGATTTCGAAACATCTAATTTTTAAGTTTATATTCTTCATCTGGCTAATATCCTTGTGCTTGGCAAGCATACCGATTGCTTTGAAAATTGATCGGCCTCAAAATTTTACACGACCAGAAAGGACGTGCGATCAGATTTTCAATCCGATTTTTTCAATCGTATCTTCAATTTGTTCTTTCTACTTGCCGCTTATCGTCATGTGTACGTTGTATTTCAAATTATATCGGGAAGCTAAACTTCAATCAAAGAGAATAAACGCAACGGTTGTAACGGCAGACGACCATTGCCCATCTGGGTGTCCAAATCAAGTGAAAAGGCGGGAAAATAAGGCAGCTGTCACGATCGGTATCATCGTTGGTTGTTTTGTTGTCTGCTGGACACCATATTTTATTGTAAATATTATATCACGGCTTCCCGGCGTCTACATTAGCCCAGACGCATATATGGGCTTCACTTGGCTAGGCTATTTCAACTCGGCTATAAACCCATATTTATATGTTGCTTTTACAAATGATATTAAAAGAACGATTGTTAAGTATTTTACACCTGAAGAAAAACGACGAAAAGCAATTGCGTTAAGGAACATGTGATACATCATGAATCTGAAGAAAGAGAACGAAAACGCAGAGCGAAAGAAACTTTCGAAATCCGAGTCATATCTCCTAAACCAGTAAACGACGTGCAACACGAAATTCAGGATATCGCTCGTCTTTTGTAAAATAAACACCCGTTCTGCAAAATTTTAAACGAAAAATTAATAACACATAGATTATAATATTGCAAATTTACTGACACGATAACTTGAATGTTCCAATATTTCTAAATGTATAAACCAAGATTTACAATTAGTAGCCTATTACCTTGATGGATTGAACGTAAAGCATGAAATAGCGACGTAAGCGCATGTTCTACAACATTCACGTACAAGTTTAGTGATAACCCCTAAGCAAACCTCTTATATATAAGAATCGCTACAATTTGTAGGAAACCCATTGCACCTTAAGACAAACATTGATACGATTTTATAATAGGCTTGCATTGTAACATTTTTGCACAAGTAAAGTTATAGGTAACCTTAAGGCCATAACTCGCAGCTGGTTCTGAATGGCATAGGCAGATGGCCAACTCTCTTTCACGGGATTCTATCAAGGTAATTCAACAAAAGGACGCACATCTCCGCTCTCGAACATAGCGCGTGCGTACAGTCCTTTGATCTTTACTGTGGCATCGACAATCCGATACTAGTTGCGAGTACAGCCGTCAATTATTAGTCTATGCGTGCCATTCGTTTTATGGTGTTAGTTTTTATTTTATTAATTTTGGGTACTTCGCAATGTCTGTTACATTTGATTTTTTTTTTTACCGCGAGCTTGTTAAATGCTTCTATAAACTGCAATTTGATTTGTGAAAATTGACCAAGAAAATGAAAAGTTATAGCAATTCAAAATTTACGAGTTTTATAAAATTTCATGTTCTTATGTAACATTAATCTGTCATTTTGACAATGTTGGCATAAGGTGCCGAGGACGAACATTTGAGTATATACGGAACATTTATTAATTTTTTCTGCGAAGTGAGTCTCATG
>NW_022755542.1:714935-715456 GCF_011630105.1 Anneissia japonica | reverse complement strand
AGTGTGTAAAGATAAATTGGTTTTCGGCTCATGAAGTAGATAGTAGATAAATCGAAGACAATTATGTTGTTATATTTCTATCGCAGCGATTCATATTAGATACAAGATAGGTTTATTGTCAAATTAAAATATGAAATTAGTTTTTCTCATGGCAACAAAAGTACATAAACAACAAAGAAACATACGATCAATGATGATTATTTTACATCACATGTACAGTATTAATTAGATCTCTATGTTTGCCGAAAATCGTTAATAAGAGATCATGAGAAATTTGTTGACGCTTTATTTTGCCTGGTGATGTGATGATGATGAATTTTACTACTGTATATAAAAGTGTCTTCCCATCTAGGTACTATTTTATATTTCTTTTTTACCTCAGTCCAAACCACGTACGGCTGAAGTAGAGCTAAGAAAATGTATGATTACTGCACCTGTAGACAAAATTTGAATATATATTTTTTTCTCAATATTTTTTGAAATTTTAAAAAGGCCCCCACCCCCTAAATTGGCTACTGCTA
>NW_022755542.1:710617-714793 GCF_011630105.1 Anneissia japonica | reverse complement strand
GAGGTAGGCAGGCAAGTAAAAAATGGAAATTATAGATGGTTGATGTCCAACAATTATAATTGACAAATAAAAAGGTTAAGGAACTGAAATTTTATTAATATTTATTTGGCATATTATTATGCATGCATGACATGCGGTCTAACTGTTATACTTTGGTAAACTTTTAGTATGTTGTTTTACATATAATTAGGTTTATATTTAGATCATAAAACGTTTTGTTGCAATTTTGTCCAGTCAAATCCGTATTTCCGGTGGACTACCGGCCATGTTGTCACCAAAACAAAACATTAAAGCTATACGCGCGCATGCGCCAGGGCTGTTTGGTAACGACATGGCGTCCATGCGCCAAGTTGGCCAAACTCTCTCTATCTACGGCTCTGTGAGGCATTGAGCAATGGCGCACTCTGGCTTAATACCACACGAACTAATGCCTTTTAACCGATGATGCTAATAAGACCGACCCGGCATTATTTTTGTAGGTAGCCTACATAGAAATAATATTCCTCATTATCCTTTGAATATTAATACTCTTAAAATATAGTGCCACATTGTCTTCATCGTACTTCATCATCTTTCCACTCACACGCTCATAATTTTGTAGTAAGCCCTCATTAATTCCTCCATGTTTAAAATATAAATTTTGTGAATTGCCCAACACTGGATGGGTATAACTGTAATACAAGGAGGTATAAAATATGTATTGTATACTGTACCTCTTTGATGTCACAAAGTGCTCACTGTGAGCCGCCACTATAATTGTTGACGTCACAAGTAAGAGTTGTTAAATGTAGGCTTTCAATCAGATTAAAAATTAATCATTGTATTATTAACATTGTGATTTTTTTTTCTGGTAATTACAGAATAGTTGTAACTACAGTAAAATATAAATAACAGGGCACCTGCATAGAATCTGCAATGCAATCACCTGCAAACGCTATTAAATGTCTCTTTATATATAAATATTCTGAATAATAATTGGTATTGTGTTGCGCTCAAATATAATTATTTTATTTTTAAAGATAAGGAATACACCACACCTTTGTTGTTGACAATCTCTATATAAGATAAAGGCCGGACATATTTAAGTCTGTAATCAAGTGCACAATTACCGTACTGTGTTTAATAATAATTTATTGGCTCTCTCTTTCAAAGCAGAGGAACACTCTCACAAAAGTTACAAGTAAGGATAAAATTAATTTAAAAAAAAGAGACAATAGTAATGAAAAATCCAAATACAATTAAAATAATATTATTCTAAAGTTTAAAATCTTAACTAAAAGGGGAAAAAAAGAAAAAAAAAAGAAAAAAAAGTAATAATAAAATAAAGTAAATAAAAATAGATAAATAAATAAAAACAAGCACATAATATAATAAATGCAATGTGAAATTGATGTATAAGCATACATATCAAAAACACAACAGAAGTATAGTCAATGTCTGTTCATAAAATCATTAAATCAAGAGGAAAAAAAAGGGGGGGGGGAAACACCTATAAGCTATTAACATTATTAGCAGGGTCATTTAAAACATGTGTTTGTTTTTCCCATGCATCTATTAGATATTCTTTAATACATGTATCAAAAATTAAGCCAAGAGTGGAATTTATTGAGAAAAGATCATCAAGCAAATAATGAATTTTTAGATCTGGTGAACCATTGGAGAAATTTTCCCAATATTCATGTAAATTATTTTTAAATAGAGCAATTTTAATTTCATGGAAGATATTAGCCCTAATATTATAAAATTGTGGGCCTTCTAATAGAAAGTGCTCTATATTTTTCAACGAGGTACAGTTACATATTTGCAAAAACCTGTGCACCCATCATACCATGTACTTTTCCCTTTCCACCTAGTGTTACGAACAATACAATAGCCGAAATCCATTAACATACATACCAATCTAGCGATCGCCTGTACGTGACGTCAAAAAGGCGCCACAGACAAAAACAGGTTCAGGATTCATTGCAGTACGGTTCGGAGACAAAACCTTACTCTCCCGATTAATGTTATATAAATACGATACAAGTGTTAACGACAGTACAACACTTAAAACAGTTTCTAGTAATAAAATAATAGGGAAACAAATACCTTACTTTCCCTTTCCAAGTGAGGCCTCAAACCAAACATTTGTTTGTTATAGTCACTGTATAAGAGAATTCATTCAATTCAGTACGTTTCGAAGACAAAACCTTACTCTCCCGATTAATGTTATATAAATACGATATAAGTGTGACCGACATTTCCAACACATGAAAAAATGCTAGTAAAATAATAGGGAAACACCTTACCTTCCCATTCCAAGTCAGGCCTCAAAACAACACTTGTATATAGTCACTGAATAGGAGACTAAACAATGCAGCCTCCTAATAACATGCCCACGCATAGGTCATAGTGGCTAAACGGAATAATGATACCTAATTATATACATTTATTTACATACATATAACGATATATACACACACATATATAGGCCTATATATATACCTACAAAACGACATCCTTAATATATCCTAAAACCTTAAATAACCAACGATACTTACCCTTCAAAACGTTCCAAAGTGGTACGTCCGTCCTCCACGGCTAACTGAAGTACCGGTACTGTATAATGACTTTGCGGCGACTGGACGTGTTCTCATGTTAGCCTAAGTTGCGGCACTGCTGATTTGGTAGAATGTCTCTTTATATATAAATATTCTGAATAATAATTGGTATTGTGTTGCGATCAAATATAAATATTTTTTTATAGACACCCAGGTAGACTATGTAGTACTGTACCATTTTAATGTTGTAAAATTGTGAATGAGGGTCGTTAACCCAAAGAATATACAATCAGATTGGACCACAAAATAATATTTTGTGGTGATTGTAGTATTTAACTTGGTTCTGATTGGTTAATACCATTTCTTATTATTTTATATGTTAGATCTCCCAAGTTTCCTCACTTAACGTTGATAAAAATAACAGGAGCTATCGAAATATCTGTTTGATTATGTTATATTTAATAAATTTGTGTTCCGCAAGTCAACCTTATATCATATCATATCATTTATTTCGCCTCAGTTAAAATTACAAAAATTACAAACAAAGACATTGCACAAACAAAGGTAAATCAATGAGGCAGGATTGCCTAAATGTTATAAATAAAATAACAGTCGAGAGGCTCTCCACAAAGAAATACCATACACAAAGATGTAACATGAAAGTTAAAATTTAAAAGTCAGTATAAAAAGTTACATTGCATTATTAAAATTTAAATATATAAAAATTCCAATCCTTTAAGTATTTTTAAAACAGTAAAATTGAGATAAAATATTGGTAAAAATTGCATTTTATTTTATTTAAAACATTAGGCTAGGTCAGTAAGGTATTTTTTTAAGTTATATTTAAAATATTATAATTAGTTAATAATGATTGATCACCGAGATCCACAGGCAGGCCTCTGAAAAGTCTGACAAACAAATTAAAAACAGAATAATGAAGGCTGTCAGTCCGAGCGATGAAATTATTACGTAACTTAAGATGGTCAGCGTGTCTGGAATTTACAGAAATGTATTTAAAAACATCCAAATCATACATGTTATATAAACATTTGGCTACAAAATTAATACAAAAATAGTCAATACGATTACTAATGGAAATGAGATTAAGACGCTTTAAACGTTCAGAGTACGGGATACTGCCTGTGGATCTCGGAAAGCAGATACGCGTAACTCGTCTTTGAACGGACTCAAGAGTAGCAATATCTTTTTTATAGAATGGAATCCAGGCAGAAATACCGTAATCTATAAAAGGCCTAACTACAGCTACGTACAACCTCAAAATTATATCTTTATCGTGACATTTAACGATACGTCTCACAAAACCTAACATGCGGTTGCTTTTAGACCTAATTGGACATGTTCATCCCAAGTAAGTTTACTGTTCAAGTTAATGCCAAGATACTTTACAGAACTGGTGACCGGAAGTCTAACATTTCCAATAAAATAATCACTAGCCCGTTCAAGACGATTTCTGGATCTAGTCAGATGCATCACCATACATTTATCAATATTTAGTAACATTTTATTTCTCACACACCAATTAGTAATAGCATGAAGATCAGATTGTAAAATATATTCATCATTATTATTATTATCATTATTATTATCATTATTATCATTATTATTGTTATTATTA
>NW_022755542.1:702523-710612 GCF_011630105.1 Anneissia japonica | reverse complement strand
CCCTCCTTTTTTTTTTTTTTTTTTTTGATTTACTAGGATCTTATGGTCTACTTAATTATATACCATGTGTGTTAAGCTACAAAATCTTACAGGAACAAAGCTACGATCTGATTGGTTCACAGTTGATCGACCGAAAAGTTTGTCTCCATTATCATTACTCTCGACGATCGTCACTAGGCCTATTCTATGTAATTACAAAAATCAATAATTATTAATGTCGTTCAAGGATGTGCGCTACATGTCGTTTCGCATCGTTTATTTATTTTTTACGCATATCCTACGGTACTATTGAATCTTCTCTCTACCTCGAGTTATGGCTATCCGGTAAATTAGTAAGTTAGTACTGATGTGCGCATTATTCATACAGCACGGCTATGTAGAAGCAGTTAACAGAAAGTCACTCGATTATGTAAACACAGAAAACTAATGCAAATCTTGTGGGTATATCCGTAACAGTTACACTATAATTCAGTTATTCTTGAACATTATAATATACTATATTCTGAAATACGGTATTGTAATTTATTAGTCATTACCTTTGATTAGCCGGTTTTCACTAGTCGGTGATGATATTCGCGCGACACGAAAGTAAAATCGCGTGAACGCATCTTGATTGAACTCTCAAATTTTTGCTTATTTAGAACATTGGAAAATGCCGGCTGTAAATCAAAGACACATACTTGTATTGTATTGATTCTATGGCAATGGGGACGGCGACTGAATAATAGGGCCTACAGAAAGGTCTTTGGATAAGACAGGTTGACGACGAACGTAAGGAAAAGGGTGAATATTTCAAAATGGTTCGGAGTACGGTATTTCGGTTGCGCCCCTCCCTTCCCCCAGTCTTTAAATATTCAAAAATCTAGGCCTATATCTTATTAACCGTTCCTGATTTTCCCCCGAGTTTCCACCCGAAGTTTCTTTAAAAAATCTGTTGTAGAACATATGCCTATCAAAATAAAATCCTCGGGAGCCTGGTTTTAAGTTTCGTCGACGTGATTAAACGTGAAAAGAGTTTGTCATGTGATGTGATAATCAGTATAATAAGCAATGACAATGGCGATTAATTAATTAATTAATTGAC
Source organism: Anneissia japonica (assembly GCF_011630105.1). Taxonomy (NCBI): domain Eukaryota; kingdom Metazoa; phylum Echinodermata; class Crinoidea; order Comatulida; family Comatulidae; genus Anneissia; species Anneissia japonica. The sequence continues at coordinate 709,528 of NW_022755542.1, read as the reverse complement.
GTGATAACTATGATTATATTTTTTGTATATCGATCGAATGCTTGTTAAGCGGGCACTTGTTATATCAAGGCCAACGTTAATACGATCATTTTTAATTTGTTTGCATCCATCCAACATCAGACTTCTCGTACGTCGCTTAAAGCATTTTGTATTATAAAATCTTGATACATTAATTTCCATATTGAAATAATAATTATAATGCATATGATGATAAGGCATAATAATATTAATAATGGTAATAATGCACTATCCAATATCACTATCATTATCTTTATCATTATTTTCATCGTTATCATTATCATTAATATTATTATTATTATTACAAATATTGTTATTATTTTCATCATTTTCATTATCATTATTATTATTGTAATTATTATTATTAATATTATTATTATTATTATTATTATTATTATTATTATTATTATTTAGAATATTTGTTCTTGCATGATTCATCTTGCAATTATTTTATGCCGATATTAAATACGGTAATGTAAATAAAATTAACGAAGCTCCATACATTTCAATGGAGGCTTAATGAGTTTGTACGGTGTGTTCTGTCTTTGTGACGTATCTGAGCTTCTCATAAGACATGCCTGCGTAACAGTACAGGATGCATGAAATCTCAATGCATTCGGCTACTTGGCTTTTCTGAACTGCATGCAGTGGCGGCGACAGAGATTCCCCGACGATGGGCCTAATGTCTCCGACAGGGATCGAAAAGATACCCGACGAGAGGCCTCCAGCTCCCCCATGGTTGAGAAAATGTTAAGGATAGGCAGCTCTAGATGTCTGGAAAAAAAAAATAAATAAAAAAGGAAACGTATTTGTTTATGTTACTTGACTCAGTCGAAGCTCATAACTTATATTTAAAGTAAGTTATCTGTCAAGAATAGCAACTTCCAAAAGCTCATTAAAAAAGGATCAATTAAGTTGCAACAGAAACAGTTCGAGAAAATCAGATTTTCGGTGATTTACAGTTTACTACAAAATTCCTTAAACTAATACCAGCCAGTTATAAGATATAAAATTACATATTTTTGATAAGGTTGTAATGTAGATTAATAATAAAATTCTAACAATTCTCTGTATATTATAAATATTCTAATATTTGTTTGGACATTGACTTAATTAGATTCTTTTAATTTCACCGTTAATGATCTATTTTGCTATTATTTTTATGTATTTAAATTCCATGTCGTAATGTTGTTTGTAATGATTTGAACTATATTTTTGAAAGAGGGACCCAAATAACAGCTGGTCTTTCAGGCCCAGTTGTAAGGTCGGGTTCACCACTCTAAATATAGTTGAAAATAAAAATTTAAAAAAAGCATACGCAAAATAATACTGCAATGCTATTATTAAATGTCTGTAATTTGAGAATTGTTTTTTTCTCAGATCTAGTATTTTTCAAAGCAGTGTTCTTCGACGAAATGTTTGGTTCGTTCCCGATAAACTGGAGGTGAAAGCAGAGTTGCTTATACTCACTGGATCCAGGCGCCGTTTATCTATAATGTGTGAGGGATTTTTTTTTTCAGATTACGTTAACCACTTGTTAGTGAAACTTTGAAGTAGTTCAAAAAAGTTCGCAATTATCAACTTTCATAAAGACAGCTTTGCTGTGTTTCTGTCTACACTGCTGTTAATGTTTTCTTTATAATTGCTATGCATGACGTGTGCCGCCGATGGATAGGCGTAGTTTTTCAAATAAAGTATTATTATTATTATTATTATTAATTCATTTTCGAATAAATTACCAAATCCGATTGGTAACAATAGGTCATCACCCAAGTGTTGGCCTTGAACGAATTTGATTAGTCTTCGGGTCATAACTGGATGTGAATAAAACGCTGAAATCGTTTTATAGTGGTGTCATTCACTTTAAAACCTTAAAAAAAATAACTAAAGAAAGACTTAAAAATATGTGACTATTTGCATATTTGAAGAAAGACTGCCTTCTGATTAAATAATCCGTGAGTCTCACGGTGAATCAGTGAATAATTACGACTATGTTGCTACTAGCATTTTTTAAAGGGTAGAAAAATAATATTTTAAAAGTCTTTTCCTAGATACGATCGACTTTATTACAAAATATGACGCAACACACATGCACTTATTCAAGAATTTACGGTAATAGCAAGCAATATGAAACTCATACAAAATAAATTCTATATCAGTTTTTGTGTCCCAATTAAAATCTTTAATTACAAAAATACATACATATTGCATTTTTTTTTATGGACAATTACATTTGAATATTTCACTAATGAGGTATTGGAAAACATTAAACTTAATTAATTTACCTAAAGATGTACAACTAAAAAAAATCAGAAACAAAGCCTCAAAAATGAAATTAAATTTTTGAGTAGTACCTTTAAAAGGATCAAATAAGTTCATAACTGACACAAACCAAAAAAAAAAAAAAGTTTTCACTGATTTATAGACATTTTACCACAAAAATTCTTTAATTGATTAAGTCAATTTAAAGGTCTACACAAAATAATAAATAAAGATATTATTTAATTGTCTGTTGACTGGATTCCTTTTCATTAATTTTTAATTGTAAATTAATAACTAAAGCAATTAAAAAATGGAATTGAATGTTTTCAATTTTTTAGCTAATGACAGACAGTACATCTTTAATATGTACATATTACTGCATAAAATTGTAAAAAGTTCCATACTAATTATATAACCTGAAAAGCACATTATAACTGCTTTTATTGCATTACCGAAAAATATATATTTTAATGTAAAAGTATTAGTATTCAAATTTAAAAACTGTTAAAAACGTTGTTCCTTTAAATAGGTAATACAAGCTTGCACCTTTTAATACAGAAATCTTATTGCTAATTACAAATTCTAATTTTAATCAAATATCAAGAGCAATTAAAACGTGGAATTATATTGTTTAAGTTAATTAGCTCATTGCAGATAGTATATCTTAATAATACAATTTCAAAATACATTATAACTTGTTTTTTTAAAAATCTATTTCAATATTAATTAGTTATTGAAACTCATATTGACATCGTATATCAAGTATCATATTTGTGATTGTGATCTCTTATTTAAATCATGGCATTACATACATACCAGTTTGATATAAAATTTAAAGCCGGGCAATCATTGATCACCTACGGTCGTCAGCAGAGGCGATTCTGTGGAGAACAGAACGCCACGACGCATGCACAAAGGATTGATTTTAATTACGATCAGTGTTGATATCAAATTTAAAGCCAGGCTCTCGTTGCGCACCTACGGCAGAAGCGCTTCTGTGGAGAACGAAACCCCATTCCTCGCACGAAAGGATCGTTTCTACTGACAATCATTACAGACTAACACGGAAGAACAGTAGACGCCGTCGCATTGCCTAGCGCATTGTCGTACAACCATCGTAAATGCAGTATGTGCCCGGCTTACAATGTAAAAATACAAATACAAAATACGGATGAATCAGTTTATCAGTCTTTCAATTATAGTTTTAAAACCAAAAGACAGACTCATTATTCCTCCAATAATGCCAAAAATGCAGACAATAAATATATTTAGCGCAGTAAAAGCCCAGCTCACTTGATGACGCCAGAGCTTAATGTGAATGAGTGGGGGTAAGATGTATCCCAGGACACACGCTCCAATGGTGCCTGGGGATGAAAAAAAGTAAATAAATTATTAATTAACATAAAATCAAAACAATCAATAACAATAATTAGTTAAGAATAATAATAATAAGAATAATAATAACAACTAGCACTAAATCGGACTTAAGGGGATTATCTTTTGTGTTATTTTCCCCTTAACGTCGTTTTTTTAAATTGTTCTCTAATTTCTCCATTGTCTAAGTTCCCCTTAAGGTAGGTTTTAGTTGCATAATAATAATAATAATAATAATAATAATAATAATAATAATAATAATAATAATAATAATATAATAATAATAATATAATAATATAATAATAATAATAGTAATAATAATATACTAATAATATTAATAATAATAATAATAATAATAATACTATTTTGTATAGCTCATAAATATTTAAAAACTTCTCAATGCGCTTAAGAGCTGTGTGTCTAATTTTAAGAGTAATGACTAACTGAAATTGATGAGTAGTTTAGAGTCAAATTGACTGATGGATGAAGCATGATGTATGTATAATGGTAAATTGTTTCAAAGTACTGGTGCAGCAATAGAGAATGCTCTATCACCATAAAATTGTGTATGTGATGAAGGAATGTGGAGAAGATCTTGATTGGCTGAGCGAAGATGACGTGTTGTGTGTAAGGGCAGGGGAGTTCAGGTATGTATACAGGAGCCATGACATTTAATGATTTGTAAGTAAGCAGTAGAATTTTGTAAATGATCCTATGCCTGGTTGGAAGCCAATGTAGTTCTTTCAGTAGTGGTGTATATTATTATTATTATTATTGTTATTGCTATTGCTATTGCTATTGCTATTGCTATTGCTATTGCTATTGCTATTGCTATTATTATTATTATTATTATTATTATTATTATTATAATAATAATAATTATAATATTGAAATGTTTGTGCAAATTTTCTTGTTATGAACTCATTGACGAAGAATAATGACGACACTGGTCGTATATATTTTGTTCTTGATAATTATATTTTCTGAGCCTTTAATCAGTGATTTTGAAATTTAACAATTAAACAAGCTGTATACTATTATCAATATTAGTATTTGAAAAATAACTTAAATAATCATATAAAAAAAAAATAAAAAAATTTTTGGCTTAGATAGCGCATTATGCTAAAGCCTCAATGCGCTTAACAGTAAAAATAAAATTCTGTGCTTAACAAAAAAAAAAAAAAAAAAAAAAAAAAAATTAAGAAAAATACAAGTTAAAAAGGTGAGTTTTAAAGCTGCCTTAAAATCAATTCAATGGAAGTTGCCTGTCGGATTGTAATAGGCAGAGCATTCCAAAGAAAGACAGAAGCTCAAGAGAAAGAACGACTACCATAATGCTTTGTCGACGGGCGAGTGGAATGAGCAAGTAGAGACTCTGAACTAGATCTCAGAGACCTCTTAGGAATGTAAGGATGAATGAGTTGTGAAATAAACATTGGCGAGGAATTATGAAATTATGATATAGAAACAATAACCCTTACCAACAATACTTCCAAAGTAGGCATATTGGTTTTTCAAAAGGATTGCAATACCAACTTGAATGCAGATGAGAGAAATGCGAAGCATATTACGTTGCCATGCAGGGACCTAAAAAAAAGAAACAATAAATTGTGACAGGGTATTTGAACTACTGACACTGACGACGACAATGCGACATGTCGCCGCTGATGACAATGACAACAACAACAACAACAATAATATATTTAATGTATAAAAACTTAGGCAAATAAAATTCAAATCCAATGGCGTTGGTAGGCAAAGGCGAAACTAAGTTTCTATAACCCTATTGGTGCTATTTATTCTACTGAACATTCAATGTAAAACAATATATAAATACATGCATACAAATTATCATACCACACTACAAATAACCTTGGCTATCAGCCCTCCTTTCTCATCTAACCCCTGTTATGCCCTACTGTATGTAAGTTAGTATTTTTTTTTAATAACTCAATAATATTGCTCTCTGTATGTCTCCCGACATCTCTCTCTCTCTTTCTAATTTCGAGTATTTGCTATAAAAACATTTTACAAATGTGTTTCAGAATGTACTGGAAGGACTAAGTTTTTTGGTTTTTTTGTGGAAATGACGATTAAACCTAAATTACTTTCAATAATTTATTACACTAATTGGAAAATAATAAGGTATTATTCAAATTGATTTAGTTCAATTTGAATTAAACTTTAAATGAAAATCCCATTATTTATTGCTGTACATTAATAGTGACAGGCAATCATAGTGAAGTGGTTCACCACAATGTTGGCTAAATAGTGTATTTCATAACAAACGCTAATGCTACAGAAATAACAATGAGGTAAATTTTTGAATAATTAATGTGATTTTAATATAATTTATTATACTTTTCAGAACTTGTGTGTAGCTATGACTCTGGACCATTAATGAGCCTATCAACCATTTCCTTTATATATCTAGCATATTTTGAAACAGCGCCACCAACGTCTGAAGACTTGCAAATTTTCACTAGGGTACGTCCAACAGAGCAGCAGTAAGAAAACAACCAAAAACACTGGAGGTTTTATGTGCCCCCATTTTTCTTTACTTTTGTTTTCAAAGATTTGGATACTGTACACCAAGGTAGAAAGCGGTATACCAGCCACAAATACACATAAAAGCGAAACGCCTCTGCATGTCCCCAGTGGTAGTTGCCAGGTTCTCGGAAATGGTGGAAATGGTGTATAGTGCCAAAATCCATAAACCAAACGATGGTTTTACTATTAAGCTTTTGTTATGTATGTTCATATGTTCATGTGTGTAAAGAAATAAATTAAACAAACAAACAAAACAAACAAACAAACGATCAAAGGCGCTCTTCATTTTCTCTTTAAAATGTCAAATGATTGGGGCATCCTATTGTCATATGGGAAAGAATTCCACAAAGTGCAGCACATAGAAAATGTAAATATTAATTTACATATTATTTATCCCTTAATTACATCAGCATTTTCATTCAAGTTCTGAGGACCCTAGAAAATAGAGGCCAAAGGAGCCATTATTTTTTGAAGGAAAAAATAATCATCATCATTCCTAAGATTTACAAGCTGCTACCTATAAGCTATTATATAGTTAAAAATAGCAGTTTGCTTCACTATGTGTGAGCCCTTAAGTTGTATGAAAGAAGAGATACTAGTGGTCTTAGATCTGTAATAATTTTGCACAGGCCTCTGTTTTCTGACAGTATGAAATTCACTGAAATAGCAAGAGATTGCATTCCCACCAGAGACCTCTTTTTTCATACAGTACAACTAATAAGGACTTTTCGTTGATGAACAAGTTTGATACGATATATATCATTATCTACTAGTATCTGATTTATATATGTGTGTGTATAT
>NW_022755542.1:698673-700713 GCF_011630105.1 Anneissia japonica | reverse complement strand
GGTTTATGTAGAACCTAATATCTTGAAAATGATAATAACCCAATACCCAGTGTGTGTGTGTGTGGCAAAATGACTAAGCTTGTCAGTAGAAATATGTAACAGTTACATACCGATTTTGGGATGGCAATTGCTAATTCTTTATTTTCGTCAATTAAAGGGTTTTGTATATTATGGCCATTGTCCAGCTCATCATGGTCATCAGCCTTCAGTTTCCTTGGACCTAATATCTTTCCTTAAAATACAAAAAAAAAAAAAAATAAGACATAAAATTGGAATAGGTTTATAAAAGGTTTATAAATAATAACAGATCTTTCCAGAGTGTCAATCAAACTTCACAACTAACCAATCACAACAGGACCAGAACAACAGGACCTTACCAACAATATCCAAGGGGCGGAGCTTAGCAGAAAGTACCATAGTTCTGTCTTAAATTAATAAATTTGAAAAAATGTTTTGTTTATTTTGCATATTGAAGTCAATAGTTGTCAATTGAATAATAGAATGTAAAAATGGTTTAATTGCAGAATAATTAATGAATAATTAATAACACTCATATGGAAGCTAGAAATTACGTTTTTTTTTTTTACATATTTTGAGTTCCTGACATTGTTTTCACAAATTTCCATTTTTTCATTCATCTTATGGCCAATAGCAATGCCGTACGGGCGCATCAAACATAGGGATCTTTGAGCGTGTTTGTGCCGATATACTGTAAAAATATGCTAAAATCAGACCTATTATTAATCTATTATAGCTCCTAAGGATAAAAGGTGACCCCCAATTTTTATTAGATATTCTGAAAGCACATGAGTTGTAGATACAGTTTTATAGATCATTATGGCTGATCGGTCATTGTGACGTCATCATATTGCCATTTGAATTTTTAAAAACTGAATTTTCATTTATGACGTCATTATTTTTTATACTTATTTGAACGTATCTCGCTTTTTCTTGATCGATCGTCTCCCACCTTCGAGCATGTTATAGCTGAGACAATTTCCTTACAAATTGTTTCAATCATTTTTCACTTTCATGACATCATCATCGTCAAAATGAATGTTTTTCTAACCTCTCCCCACCTCTTTTTTCAAATCTTTGACGAGAGATGGCAGCAGACTTGATATTTCCCTGCAGAGTTTGAAAATCCTGGCTACAGTATTATTCCATATTTCACTTTTAAATGCTGCAAGATTTCTTTTGCCTGACAAGCAGATCACCTAACTGGCATCCGAAGTGATGAGTTCAAATCTAGTTTATTTAATTTTTAAAAATTTGATATTGTTTGTATTTATGTATTTTTGGAGTTAACATCATGTATTATGATCCATATTTATGCCACATTTAATCAAAAACTGATATTAAAAGCTTTTCAAATCTATTGAACGAACCTGGTAGAAACAGACCATTCTCAATTACTCCTAAAACAGGAAAGAGTTGGAGCGGATAGGTGAGCGCAACACTTAGGCAGATGAATGAATAGATGATGGTGAGTAAGGTTGACTCTTCAGTTTCTATCAAGTTTTCAATGATGATCTGTTGAGTATTACTTCCAAATCTGAGGTAGCCAGAGGCGCCAAGAGTTGATGAGATCAACGCTAGCAGGGCAATTGTCAGGTGAAGGAAACATGGGTACATGTGTCGATTGCCTACCATGCTGGACTCGACTGGAATTACCTACACAGTGTGTGGAAGAAATATGTCATTTAGAATTTTATAATAACTTAATAGGACTTGGTATTACAGCACATGTATCTGTCTAGCTGACAGACAATATATAAAACTAAATGAATACCCAAAAAATAAAAATAATTAAATACAATTAAATATAGAGGTATTATGTTAATAAAATATAAATATTATACAAGCAAAATATACAACTAAATCAAATCAAAGTACTATATATATATGTATATATATATATATATATTACAATTATACAATTACAATAAATCAATATAATGCATAAATGAATATACTTTATATATTTATATACAAATAAATACATAAATACATATACATATACATATATATATACTGTAT
>NW_022755542.1:687034-698624 GCF_011630105.1 Anneissia japonica | reverse complement strand
ATATATATATATATATATGTGTGTGTATATTTATATATATATATATTACAATTATACAATTACAATAAATCAATATAATGCATAAATGAATATACTATATATATTTATATACAAATAAATACATAAATATATATATATACTGTATATATATATGTATATATATTATACACACACCCACCCACACACACCCACACTTTGGTATTGAGTTACACCTCCACTGGTGCATAAAAATATATATGCACTTGTAAGCATTTGGCATTACAGTGAAGGTTGTACCTTATAATACAAGGAAGTGGTTTGGGACATTTTATACAATGAAGATATTATGTAAATAAGCCCCAAGAAAGAGAAGTTCAATTTAAAATGTCATTCCTAATGTTTACTCTTAAGGTTTCAGTTTCATTCTTGAATGCTTGGGTAAAGGTTTTCTACAAAAAAGGTGGTTCTACATCTTAAAATGTATGTAATGCATAATTATACATAAATAAATCTCACTGTTCCAATGCCTTCAAAAGCTCCTGATACTGCCCCAAAACAAAGTGGAAGTGCAGCCCATTGGGCAAACTGGATTTCTTCGATTATGTGAAAATCTAAGCAAGAAGCAACAGAAGATATTTGTTGATTATTTAAAGTACCATCTATTTTGATACTAAAGCATATTCTAAAGCATTTTTCTCTGAGGAGGTAAATCCATTTCACATCAAATAAATATCCAATCAGCAACTTAATTGACATCAATTTGTTACTATATATGATTTTTGATGACAGGGGAGGGGTAGTTTGGTTGAACAGGTAGGTTTTACTCAAAAAAGGGCGTCAATTGAACGATAGAAACCACCCCCACCCCAGCTATGAGCCTGACACCCCTAATGATTTCAAATCTGCAAAGCAGCTATACATTTACAAATATTAAAAAACATTATGCAGAAAATAAATGACAATACTGTAGATAGGGGGTGGTTTGGTATAACAGGGAGAATTTACTCAAAAAAGGGCTTCAGTTGAACCATAGAAACCCCCACTTCCATTTATGAGCCAGACACCCCTATTGATTTCCTATCTGCAAAGTAGCTATACACTGACAAATATTAAAAACATTATACAGAAAATAAATGACAATACTGTACCACTGTAGATAACTCCCAGCGTTGCAAAAAACCCACAAAAGATAGCCATATTGCCAGCCAGGCTTACAGGCGCCAGCTTACGGACATCCCGGAACAAAGAACAAGCAATAAAAAATGGTATTGGTATGATAACTGTCAGCTCGTAGACCGGTGCAGTAGTCAATCTCGCATTATCGTTCACAGGGTAAATATCGCCATCCGCTAAATTTGAATTATTGGTTGAATTATTTGCAGTATATGGAAATAATGCTTGTATTGTATTTCCAAGGAATATTATATATTGGGTAGTAAATCCAAATTGTGTAATAAAAATTGCTGTGTTAACCACATAAACAGCATTTTTTCCTAAAGTTATATTTGCAATTTCAGCGTATGTGAGGTTCCGACCAATCCTTTCCCTTTCTTGCAACTGGTGAGCTTTTTCTTCAGGAGTTATATCTTGCTCTTTTTTATCAATTATGGTCAATCTATTTATGATTTCATGTTTACATTTAATCATCAGCTGAGTGCAATAGTCTGTTGTTATAGCAGTCACTAAAATACACACCATAGTGAGCTGCAGAAAAAATGAAAAACAGACACAATGAATATTTATAAAATACAACATAAATTCATTTTTATGATTACTATAAATCACCAAATAAGTGCAACAGTGCTTACAAAATTTTTGTTAATGGAGTGTTAAAATAATTATGATAATATAATATATAAGCTTTAATATAGCGCTCTATACAACTTAGTCTCAGAGCGCTTTTCCACATTACTACCCTAGTCATTGGGAACGATGCCTATGGGGGAAATTCCATGGTTTGCTGCATGAAATAGCAGTGCATTTTTGCATTCGAACCTCCTTCGGTAGAGAGAAGCAATGCAGATAAAGTGCCTTGCTCAAGAACACAAGTGAAATGCACTGCGAGGGATTGAAACCCCGACCTTGAGGTTGGCAAACTAAACTGTTCTCGCTGCGCCAAACCACTTCAACCCATATCTTGTACAATGACTTCAAATAAATCAATATGAGCTAATTGTTAAAGGAAACTGCTATTTATGCAAATCCAAACAATGTGTTTTATTTAGAGGGAAAGGCTGGTGCTCCAAAAAGGGACTTTGGCTTTGGTAGTCAAATGACTAGAACCAGGAAACAAAAATTGTTTTAGTCAAGCACTGTAATCAATACGCCATTTTCTCTTTCTAAACCCGGGCACTCACTGCACTCAACGGTCGTCAGCCGACACGATTCCATGAAGAACGAAATGCCACAACGCTCACGCAACGGATCATTTTTAATGACGATCCGTTCAGACTGCCATCGACAATCAGCAGATGGTGTTGCATATTCTAATGATCACACGGCTCGGAGTTGGATTCATCAGCCAACATTCGTACAACGTTGGGAATTCCATTCCATTTTTAAGCTCCGTGAAAATTACTCCAGGCCATTTCCAGGATTGAACCAAAAACCCTGAATTTGAAGGTAAATTTCTAAAGCCCTGTCCAGACTATCAAATTTCATTTGACAAAAACATGTGACATGCCTAAATATGGTCATAATGATATCACATCATGACCATATATAGGCACATGATGACCATATAAAGGTACATCATGACCATATATGGGTATACAATAGTTTTTTGTCAAGGAGTATTTGATAGTGTGGACAAAGCTTAGTCTACTCACTATCAAACCACACTGGCTGAACCAATAAGCAACAGACAGATAAAAGCTCCCAACAAAGGCTTTGAACACATTGGCAAAATCTATAAAATTTCGGCCACACGATACCATGGCTGGAAAAAATTAAAGAAAGCAAGTAAATTAGTGTATATCAAACAAACGGTGTTTTGAGGGGGAAGTTGGAAAAGTAGTGACCTGCCATTATAGTGTATAAAAAATTTGAAGTATTTAATCCACTTTCACACATTAGAAGCAGGTGTTGAAGTACAAGCGATCATAATCTATTATTTATATATTATAATTTACAATTAAATAATACGTAAGCCGTACAATGGCCAAGTTCGTGTTGATCACAAAACACAATCTGCATTATGGGAAATAAAAAAATTATCCAGGTGCTTATTATTAATATTAGGTACGGCCATGAGGGGTACACATAGCAGGTCAAAATGGCAATAAACCAAAACAGGAATTACCAAATCAGCAATAATCAAAACGGCAATAAACTAAAACGGCAATGACTAGTACCAAAACAGGCCCGTAGCCAGGTCATTTCAAGGGGGGGTTCTCTGGGCGTGGGGTCCAGGGGTTGCCTAAGGGCCCCGGTGGGGTGGGGGGGGCGAAGCCCCTGAAGCCAGAGCAGTTTTTGTGTTTAATGGGTCCATATAATGTTATAAAAGCAGTTATGTTTTGAAAAAGATCTATGTAATAACTGTCTCTTATACACATCTAGAAATATAATAAAATTGGAAAATATTTTCTGAGAATTAGCATGTTTAAATCACACCGAAAGACAAAAAAAAAAACCTCATCGTATAATCAATATCAGTATACTCAACACATTTATTATTATAAAACAAAACAAGCTATTGTATAGGCCTATAAAGTAATTTACAAAGAATTATGTACTGTGCTTCTTTATATATATAAAACATTTAAGAAATGTTGTCTTGTTTTAACTTAAATAATGAATCTTCCAGTAGGCCTATATAAACAAATAGAGCTGCCTGTTACAAAATAAAGTAGGAGCTGAACTTCTTTTTGACTCTCATCTTGTACACTGAAAATAATATTAGGCCCTACTATTTTTACTACATGGCTAAAAAAGCACAAATATTGTCATTACTACAACTGACAGGGCCATCGTTAAATTAAGTCAGAGTCCAAAATATAGCATCATATCATATGTCATCTGACATCATGGGAACCTAAACTTAAATTACAATTATTTGTTTACTAGGCCTAATTCGAAATTATTATTTTAAGACTTTAACCTAATACATACTGATTAATAATAGCTGGGATTTGATGCACATTTCAGAATTAATAATCGTTTTTAGTATCTTACTGAATATTTATTGTCTACCAAATGAAATATGAATTATATATGAATCTTTAGAAATACAATTTCTACAATATTAATCTTGTTTTTATATAGATAAATGTTCGATAAATACTATCGTTCATAAAACAAACGAATTTCAGCGCGTCTATTTTCATTCCAATCATGGACCTATTAATAAGGTCCATGTTCCAATCAATGGCGTTTGTAAACATGTGCACTGACGTTATCGTCGAATCCCAGGACTTTCGACGGCAATGCTGGCCTGCCTGCCTAGGTCCCAGGCCAACCAATAATAATTAACAAAATGTATTTTTTTAAATATAGGCCTATGGCGCATCCTCATGCACTTCCTGTCTCTTATACACATCTAACCACACTGGCTGAACCAATAAGCAACAGACAGATAAAAGCTCCCAACAAAGGCTTTGAACACATTGGCAAAATCTATAAAATTTCGGCCACACGATACCATGGCTGGAAAAAATTAAAGAAAGCAAGTAAATTAGTGTATATCAAACAAACGGTGTTTTGAGGGGGAAGTTGGAAAAGTAGTGACCTGCCATTATAGTGTATAAAAAATTTGAAGTATTTAATCCACTTTCACACATTAGAAGCAGGTGTTGAAGTACAAGCGATCATAATCTATTATTTATATATTATAATTTACAATTAAATAATACGTAAGCCGTACAATGGCCAAGTTCGTGTTGATCACAAAACACAATCTGCATTATGGGAAATAAAAAAATTATCCAGGTGCTTATTATTAATATTAGGTACGGCCATGAGGGGTACACATAGCAGGTCAAAATGGCAATAAACCAAAACAGGAATTACCAAATCAGCAATAATCAAAACGGCAATAAACTAAAACGGCAATGACTAGTACCAAAACGGCAACAAATCAAAATGGCAATGACAAGGTACCAAAATGGCAAAGGAGCAAAATTTTGTAGATGCCTCATTTTGCCTGTATATTTAAGTTTTATTTATTTGATGAATGTTTGCTGCTTTTATATTGTTTCCCCAAATTTTTATTATTGAATTTGTTGTTACTATTAATATTATTATTATGATTATTTTTATTTATTTATTTATTCGCGTTTTTAATGGTTGAGCATCTTTTTGTCTGTAATTTAATGTTTTTTTAATATTATTTAAATTTTTACCGTATTTAATCGTTTTATATTTTCATGTTTGGTTGGAAATAAGTTTTACATCTTAAAGAAAAGTTTCATAGGTCATCCTTGCATCATTTTTTATTGTAATTGTGTGTCCTGCCTTGTGCAGCAAATTTTATCTGAATTTTTTTATGATAAACTGAACTGATGATATACCAAAGCCAAAATAAATATTGAATCTGAATTCTGGATGTGTTGCCATTTTGGTTTATTGCCGTTTTGACTTATTGCCGTTTTAGTTTATTGACGATTTGGTTTAATATTGCCGTTTTGACTAGAAAGCGGGTCACACCAATACAATATAGCAAGGGGCCATATTCATATCCATAAAATATTTTCTGCCTTATTAAACATGGCTGTGTAAACAGTGGAAGCAACCTGCAGCAGAGGAGCCACGACTCGTCAGACCAATCAAAACATTTGCTAATTAGAAAGAAAACTAACTAGGCCTAGGCCTATCAATCTTGCTGAGATTTTCACAAGCTGGCTAGGCTAGGCCTAGGCCTGCTCTACCATTGCGCGTAGGCCTAAGGCCTATATAGCCATAAATCTGCTTATTAAATTACAGATATTTTTATCAACCTAAACCTGTTTACCAATAGATTCTACAGAAATTATCGGAAACAACAAACCACTTATTTTTACACCTCCCTGATTATACTAAAACCTCAGTCAAAACCTACCTGGTCCTCCCGTACGCGCAGTGTCACTTGTCTGAGCTGATAAAACTATTAAACTGCACTAGACTAGAGTATTCCACTTGAAAATAGGAATTGTATTCTTAGCAGTATAACAATGGGTCAAGGCCGAACCGTCGTTTAATTGCAAATATAGATTCTTAGTGTTAAAACTAATATGTTTTTCTAAAACTAAGATAAAACTGTGATATCTCTAAGATATCTTCGATGCAATAGGACCACTACTTTGGGACAACCCTATTGAGTTTGTAATACAACGACCATCCCCGTTATTAGGGGAACCCCCATTAAAGAGACGCGCGGACGCATGGGTGTGCAATCCCTTTGACTCTTTTTGAAAAGATCCTATTTTTCATCCCATCGCAATAAAATAGACTGAAATAATAATATTTAAACAACAATTTGTTTTTCTTGATCGTTTAAATTTACTAGTGTATCATCATTCAGCCCGAGAGTTACACCATGGATGTGGATAAAAGGAACTCTTCATCGATCATGTACTTTTACTCTACTATAGACCTATATCGATCTTATTATTTGTATGCATGGCCAAGAAAGTGAAGTTCTTATCCCATGATAAAATGTAGACCCACTTTCATATGAGATTTTAATCCATCCAAATGTTCCTTATTGTTCAATTCAATTTAATGAACATTTATTTCCATTTCCATATTTAATATAAATGTTTTTTGACAAGACAAAGGGGGAAATGCCTGCATATAGAAGGCCCTTAAAAATAACAGATAACAAAACATTCTATTTTACAAAACTCGAATAATGTTTGATCATTCAGGGATTATATTATACAAGCAATATATACAAGTTACGTTATTTTAATTACAAGTTTATTTTTTCATAAATGTGTTTTAATTGCATTGAAAATTATTTGTACAACTTAGTTTAATTCTATTGTAACTCATTCTTATGTAAATTAAACTAAAGAAAGGCATTGTTTTCAGGTTGTAAGGCATTGCTTGCCAAGTGCCTATTTAATGGACAATGTCACGTTTTTTGAGGATACGCCTTAAGAGAACACTTTCTTGTCTTGAAGGACTTCAGTTAATAGAGATTTATTTAATTTAATTTAATATTCGGAATTATATAAATTTAATAACTTCTGAAGTCATTTCATTAGATTATTGTTTCTAGTAAAATTTCAGTAGAATTACATTGTGACTTATAATATGAGATTGAAATGTAAATCTGTCATTATTGTATTTAATTCTGTATTGGTTACTTCTTGAAGCAATCATCATCATTTATGGAATGATAATATAATTTCATTTACTAATTTAATTTAATGTTTCAATGTGTTCCATATGTGTTTGATCCAATGACCGTGGTAGTAATGTGAAGCGCTTAGAGGCCTTGTAAAGGCATGAAGCGCTATATAAGAACGACATATTATTATTATTATTATTATTATTATGTGTGATTGTAAACACTATGAATTAGGCCTATTCGATTTCATGAAATATTTTGTAAATTCAAAATGTTTCTGAAATTATGGTTATCTCTAGCACTGCCGGATAGTCGTTTAATTAAATTTTTGTCTGTGCTAATTTAATTTTCAGATGTCTTTTCAGAGCTGAATTTCTATAGATGAACGTCGAGAAAATTGCAATAATTATTAATTGATCAGCCGAGAACAAATGTGTTAGTAAAAATGATGATGATGAGGAAGATGAGGATGACCGTGATGATGATGATTGTAAATCACTAATATAATTATAATACCAGGGAGCAGTCATATTGCTCCCTGATAATACATAATTAAATTATTAAAGTAATGTTATCAAAATATAATAACTGCCTATTTGGCGCAGTTGGCAGCGCGTACGGTGTCATAAATCTGGAGGTCGTGAGTTCGAGCCTCACATGGGGCAGTCTACTTTATTATTATTATTATTATTATTATTATTATTATTATTATTATTATTATTATTATTATTATTATTATTATTATTATTATTATTATTATTATTATTAATAATGATAATAATAATAATAATAATAAATAATAATAATAAAGTAGAAAGGAAAAGTAGCAGAATAGTAGGGGAAGGGAGTAACAGACAGGGGAGGATGGAAAGGTGGGATATGGACTACGAAGGGTGCTTGCATAGCAGTAGTTCATGGAGAATACTAGTACCCCAGTCTCATTAAATCCTCTGCCATCAAATCTAGGACCTCCACCTCCTCGGCCACCAAAAAATCCACGGCCACCTCCTCGACCACCAGCTCCTCGACCAAAAAATATTCCTCGACCTCCACCTCGGCCACCAGCTCCTCGGCCACTTCCTCTCATTGACATGAACATTGCTGCTCCACAGTTACAATGCGTATTTTTTTTCTTTTCGTGTTGTTTTTCTTGCTCTATAGATCCTTCTTTATTTTCGTTGTCTTGGACAATATGATCGTCATTATTTCCACTCACGTCATCACCGTCGTGTGCGTTTTCGCCCTTATTAGCTTTCTGAAAACTTTCAGCCATTTGACTGTCTAGTTCTAATTCCATGCATTTTACATATACTTCATCAGAGGATTGAGTGTCGAAAGCCATTTTACAAAGCTGGAATAAACTTTAAAATATAACGTCTGAAAACAATTAAGCTGCAAATTAATCTGCACTGTACGTATAACCTCGATAGCTGTCTCTTATACACATCTTAAATAATAATAAAGTAGAAAGGAAAAGTAGCAGAATAGTAGGGGAAGGGAGTAACAGACAGGGAAGGATGGAAAGGTGGGATAGGGACTACGAAGGGTGCTTGCATAGCAGTAGTTCATGGAGAATTCTAGTACCCTTTGCTTCATTATTTCGGAGTATTTTTATTATTAAAAAATCAGTTTGAGAAAAACGGCTGTGGAACAGTTTGGGTTGGGAATTGATATTGTATTAAGAGTTGTCATGTAAGTCTCCTGGCATTCGCGTGAGTTAAACACGTTAATATTACATTGTTTTAATTAGCAGTATTTTGGGTTCAGTTTTAGAAGAGTGTTGTTGGTGCATGGTGCCTGGGCAACCCCCACCCCCCACCCCAAGAGCCTAGGCGTTACGAGAATGTTGAAATTATTTATGAAATAGTGTAAGTCATGTATAGTTGAATTAGATTCTTGTGGTTTCTACTAATTCAATTTAGGATCTAGGCCTATTAGAACTCGAAATAAATCTCATTTATGTTACGTCACATGTCGGGAACAAATTGTGTGTCATGGCCTATGTTAAACGGTTTATCATAATGGTTTATTTGAGATTTTAATCTATTGCAAATTATAAATTTAGAAGTGTGAAATAAATTTAAAATTTTCTTTATCTTTCTTACTTTCAATATCTCTATTCATCAACAAATTCAATCAAACAATTTTGAACAAATATTTCTGGACAATTTAGAAATCCATTTTTCTGATATTTTATTCTTCAAAATGTTCAGCCTAAATTCTGCATTGTATAAATTCAGAATAGTTAAGGTTGTAATTATTATAAAACCAAAAATATATTGGAAGCCAATTGAAATTGTTTAAGCATCATTTTTATTCTAGCTTAAACATTTAAACATTTTTATATAGATTTCAATTTAAAATTTGACAGGCTTATTATAAATTATAATTTCGTGTTTAGAATTGCTTAAGTGTTAATTTAGAATTAAATTTAATAGGCCTACTTTTTTAACATGACAATGACCTGAACACTGCACTATCAAATATGAGTTTCAACATTAAATTAAACATTTTAGATTATTGGCCATTAATACTATAACTATAGCCTAAGTAGAACTACAAATTTGATTTGCCAAATACAATGTAATCAAGGTTAAATGATGGAAACTTTACTATATTTAGGCCTAATATGTGCATATAATTTCCATGATTTTCGGGAATTAAGAATTCAAAAACTGTATTTGGGGATTAATTAACCCGTTTGTACGTCCTTTAAGGTCTGGTTAATTAATTCGTCTTTTATTTTCCCCGTTGACAGCAGTCTGGTACTTAACAATCACCGAACAAGTCCATGCTCTGGTCTAACTGGTCTAGGTCCACGAAAACGACATCCCTCAAAGTTTGCTTGTGGTGGAAATGGCGGTCGAACGTCTGTTGAATGAGGTGGTAGGGAAATGCCAAATGTCATTGAAGGTGACTTGTGCTGGTCAGGGAAATGTTGGGGGCGGGCGAACGGTGCGCGTGCACCTAACCCTTGCCACCCCCTGCGAAACTGAGAGTACCCCATTATTTTAGGATCTTGACCAAAACAGCTACCACCTCTTCCACCCCTCCCCCATCCCCCTCTACCTCTTCCTCCTCTTGCTGTGTTACAAGTACATGGGGGATCATATTGTGCATCTTCGTTTTCTGAATCGTGTTCTTCGTCTGTTGCTGTTGGTTTCTGCTGTTTGGCTTCAGCGTCTTTAGATTTTGGATTGTTTTCGTTTCCTCCGCAGTTACATGTGTCTCCGTGTGCGATGCATGGACGAGCCCAAAAACTGCCAAGTCCATCTGGTCCTTGTTCATAAAACTCTACACCAAATCTTCGATCAAAAATTCCTCGAAAACCACCTCCTCGACCACCTCCTCGGCCTCCACCACCTCGACCCCCGATTCCTTCAAAGCCCATTCGTGGGTCTGTGCAAAATACATCGTCCGGTTGTTCAGTCTCATTAAATCCTCTGCCATCAAATCTAGAACCTCCACCTCCTCGGCCACCAAAAAATCCACGGCCACCTCCTCGACCACCAGCTCCTCGACCAAAAAATATTCCTCGACCTCCACCTCGGCCACCACCTCCTCGGCCACTTCCTCTCATTGACATGAACATTGCTGCTCCACAGTTACAATGCGTATTTTTTTTCTTTTCGTGTTGTTTTTCTTGCTCTATAGATCCTTCTTTATTTTCGTTGTCTTGGACAATATGATCGTCATTATTTCCACTCACGTCATCACCGTCGTGTGCGTTTTCGCCCTTATTAGCTTTCTGAAAACTTTCAGCCATTTGACTGTCTAGTTCTAATTCCATGCATTTTATATATACTTCATCAGAGGATTGAGTGTCGAAAGCCATTTTACAAAGCTGGAATAAACTTTAAAATATAACGTCTGAAAACAATTAAGCTGCAAATTAATCTGCACTGTATACGTATAACCTCGATAGACTGATGGTGTTTTGATTTTAATCGACACTTTTATACCTTTCAATTGATCAACGTTTTCGGTACGTTGTAAGATAAATATCTAATGACGACATTAGCCATAATAGTGTAAAGGAAACCGCCCACTCAACAGGTTACTCAACGTACCAGAGACGATTACAGTGGGAATTGGCGCCCTCTTTTACACGCTTATGTATTGTATTGTGATAATATCCATGAAATTTTATGGTAAATAAAGAGTAGTCATA
The DNA here is from genome assembly GCF_011630105.1 of Anneissia japonica. Taxonomy (NCBI): domain Eukaryota; kingdom Metazoa; phylum Echinodermata; class Crinoidea; order Comatulida; family Comatulidae; genus Anneissia; species Anneissia japonica. The sequence goes on along the minus strand of NW_022755542.1, from coordinate 687,204 downwards.
CTTTCATATTATAATAAATTACAAATTGTGCAACAGTCTTCAACCTTATTGAATATATCCATGTAAAAATATAAATAATCATCAATAATCGTAATAATAATAATAATAAATGATGAAGATGATTATAATGTCACACACACACACATATATATATATATACTGTATATATA
>NW_022755542.1:671118-686985 GCF_011630105.1 Anneissia japonica | reverse complement strand
TTTTTTTTTTGGTAACGTCAGGTTGAATAACTTCTTATGGTTTCACGGTCACCAATCTATAATTAAGGTCATTGGGGGTGGAGAGTCTACCATGTCGCTATACCATTACCTGAGAGGGGGAGGAGTCTACAATGTCGCATTACCATTGCCTGAATATCATTAGACCAAAGTTGTTGGTACAAAATTATGCTTTATTATGACGTATTGCAACAACAGGTCAACGTTTTATGTACGTTTGTTTAATGATCTTGGAGATGAGTAATGTGTACAGTCATAGCTACGTTTTAGGTACGTTTGTTTAATGATCTTGGAGATGAGTAATGTGTACAGTCATAGCTACGTTGTCGGTACGTTTTTCCCGATATGAATGGGTAGTAGCCAGTGACTCAATGGCTGATACGATGTTAAAAAGTACTGACAGCAATGAATTGGTTTTTAATACCATGGATTTGGCCCGTGCCTCCAAAAATTGAGTACTTCTCGTTTTCATTCTGACATATTTTAGTATCTTTGGGTTTATCCTCCCCTCTCAAAACATACTAAATAAAAAAGTATGGATATTAAAATGATGAAAATTACGATAGGGCTACATAACAATTATTTCAGACATTAAAGTATCTTACATCTTGTTTACATGATTTTTCAAAAGTTCGGAAATGTTTTTTTTTTTTTTTTTAGGTTTACTAATAGCAATGATAACCACATTGCGAAGAACTGCGTTCTATAGTTATGCGTCTTTAATCAGCTTAGGCTAAAATATATGAATGCATATGTATACGTGATGTGAAATAATATTCATAATTTACTTTGATGTAAACGAAATTGTATTGTTAATTTAACATATGGATGAATACATTTGGCATGCAGCCGGAAAGTGTGTAAACTCCTGGGTTTTCGTTGTGCTCTGTTTCAATCATATTATATTTATTTTTTTTACAACAGTTACAATATATTTAATTTACCGATTTGATACTTTTCATTTAGTTATAGAAATAATAGTAATGATGATGATTTGTGTCTGCTGTTTTTGGTAAATAAATATATAAATAAAAATAAAATGAATGAATAAATGAATGATGAATGAATTAATGAATTAAATAAATAAATTATATATATATGCTACTGATATAAATATGTCAAATTATAGAAAATGCCTTCTTGGCGCAGTCGGCAGCGCGTCAATCTCATAATTTGAATGTCGTGAGTTCGAACCTCACAGGGGGTATTATTATTAATATTATTATTAACGGCGTAAACTCAGTAACAAAAATAGAAAGAAAAAATATGGAATTATAATATATATGAATATAAAAGCCGCAGAATAGTAGGGGAAGGGAGTAGAAGAGGAGGATGTAAAGTTATGTTTTAGAGAATTAGAGAGCATGATAGGAAGTTTAACAATAGGCCTATGTATGGGGAGGAAGAAGAACATGGACATATATTGTGAATATGGAAAGAGGGTAAATAAGGGCAATGCCCTTCAGAGTGGAGAGGAAAGTATGCGGGGACTAGGAAAGCGGAAAGGGGGAGAATGGGGGTTAGGCAAGTATCTGAACGACAATTGTTATTGCTGATATATTAATTATAAAACTTATTATTACAATAATTGTAATAATACAAATGTTTATATTTTATTAAATAATATTATATTAAAGTACTATTACATTAATAATGATTATAATAATCAAAACTATATCATTAAAATAACATTATCGAAGTATAATAGTAACTGCCTCCTTGGAGCAGTCGGCAGTGTGTCAGTCTAATATAATTTAAGTCTTGAGCTCGGCCTTACAGGGGGAAATATTTACTAAAGAGTGCTGATTAAAACTAAGTAATACATTGTAAGGGGAGGTAGTAGATGGCAGGGGGAGTAAGTTGAGTGAGTGATGTAGTGGGGCAAAACCGGATTATGAGAATACGAGTAGAGCATTAGAAAGACATGGGTGTGCCGCGGAGGTCAACAGGAGGAACAAGAAAAATATGTGAATAGGAATAAGGGTAGCGTAGAGACAATGTACTATGTATTGGAGACTAGGAAAGATGGTTATAGTATGTATATAGTACGGTACCTGGCCAAAACAAGCGGAACCATCCCATTTATAGTGTAGCTCTTTGAAAATAATTTGATATTTTAATTTGCTTCTGTATGTTCCTTGTTAAATTAATCGTATTGTATCTAGATTATCGGACAAAGTTTATTGAAAATATTTTATTATGTTTAAAAGTTTGGTAAATTAAAAATATTTTTTAAGTAGTTCTGGTACCGTCATTTAATTGGATTCTTGGTTTCTGTTAATTTAATTTAAAATCTATTAGAACTCGAAAAATCTCATTTATGCTGCCGTACTGTTAGCAGTCGGGAACAAATTGTGTGTACAGTCCATGTCATGATCCTGTTTGGATTAATGCTTTATTTAAGACTTAAATTTGCTGCAAGTTATACATTTAGAAGGTGGGAAATTTTCGAATATCTTTCTTCAATATCAATTCATCAACAATTTCAATCAAACAATTTTGTAAGCAAATTTAAATATTTCTGGACAATTTTGAAATCTTTTTCTGATATTTTATTTTCAAAGTATCGTTTTGTGTTGAAGCATATTTTACATTTCAGGCAATTTTTTCAATTGTATAAATTCAGAATTGTAACAAAAAAAAAAAAAGATCAAAATGAAATTGTTTAAGAATTATTTTGTTCATCTAGCTTAAACATTTAAACATTTTTTTTTATAGATTTCAATTTAAATATTTGATAAGCTTATAATTAGAATATAATGTTTAGAATTGCTTCTGTGTAGTAACACCAATCTGTATCACAGCTGTCTCTTATACACATCTAGATGTGTATAAGAGTACAGTATATATATATATATATATATAGATAAAGATGATGATGACGATGACGACGATGATGATGATGATGATAATATAAATGAAAACATGAACACGATGATGATAATTTAAGAGTAAAACAACTTTAGAATTATATATCAATTTGAAACCGACGATAAATCAAAGCAATTTTTTTTTCTTTGATAACCTCAGATTTATTAATATGCTATATAGGCCTAGTATATTTCTGATTTTTTTTTTTCAATTATACACTATAGGCATAAACTGTTGCCTGTCTGGCAAACGTTAAATGGTACATGATAATGATTTATGACGTATCCAACAACAGACCAACGTTTTGGGTACGTAAGTTTTATGACTGTGAGTAATGCATGCAAGACATGGCATGCGCGTAAGTTCGTTTTGTTCACGATACGATACGCATGGATACGGTTGACTCATTAAATCGGGCACGGACAATGACTGCTAAGAAGTTATAAGAAGACAAAAGCACTGCAACAAAATGGAATTTTAATCCATTATGATTTTGACCCCGTGCCTCCGACAATGGGATACTCCGTAGAGGGTGCTGTATTACATAGTACCTGCTGAACATAAGGTGCAATTAAGATTAGTTGTTTTTTCTATTAAAATAAACACCTCATTCGATCACATTTTACCTCCGTCTCAAATTGCTCTTATTTTCTTCTTGGCAATCAAAACTTTAAATGTTGACTAGTGTATAGATGACACAAACTCAACAGCTAATTTTGAACATATTGCAATTATTACACAAATGAAAATAGGGCCAAGTTGAAAATCAAAATTCGGAGAGACAAAACAAAGTGATGCTTATCCTATGAAACCAACTGACCTATAAGTAGGGGTTTTTTTTAATTGTTTGGAAAGGTAGGTCAAGTTAACCTGCGCATATATCCAATGTCATGACCAAAACACATCAGTTGTCACTGGTATTTTAGCAAGGCTAATAAATTGGGCCTAGGTAACTGTACCAAGGTAAAGTATATACACAGTGAAAAAGTTCAGTACTGTACTGTACTTGAATGATGATATTTAAAAATTTAAACATTAAAAATAAAAGTCCAATATTAATAGATCCTACAATAGCCCCCATCTAGTTACAAAGTAATGAAAAAAAAATTAAATTCGAACGACAGTCACAAAACGTTTAGGAAAATGTACATGGAGTCCTGAGCGTGTTGTTCTAATGTTTGGTTGTGTTTCAGGAGCTGTAGGCCTACTACAAGATGGAGTTCGTGTGGGTATTGATTGTTCAGGGCACATTTTAAGCGATCAATAGTCTTGTCGAGTTCCGAGATCAGCTTTAAAATGTTTTGGTGTTCGCGAAATTACCTTGTTTATAAGTGAAATCATTAATATCAATCATTCAATAACAATAATTAATAATAATAATAATAATAATAATAATAATAATAATAAAATGGGCCGATATTGACCAATGATGATGGCGATGATGAACATTTTAAAATTCATTAATTATATGACCTAAAATTTAAGCTTAAAACATATGACAATCTAGACATTAAAAAACTTCACTGAACTACACATACAGTCAATAATTTAATATACTCAATTAGTATGAAAGATGAACACAACATAAATAATTTTATATAACACACCTCATGGTGGCGCTATTTAAACAAAACACAACAACAAAAACGCCAATAATGTTTGAGTCATCAAAAGAGAATACCCGGCAATCGCGGAGTCCTTGTTCTTTTCCTTAATGTTAACATTGATCTGACATGCCCACAAAAATAATACACACATTTTTATATCAAAAATGTTTGTTTATACTCGCGTTACAGTATAAAAAAAAAATGTTTACTGCCTGTTTATCAGGTCATGGTTAAAACAGTACGTTCTCAGTAATCCTGGAACTGTAGTACAGTATTTGCCTTAATGCCTTCATCTCAGGCTATAAAGTCTAGGATCACCATGCTTCTCAACGTAATCAATATTTGTAATAAAAATTTAATTGGCTTGATAAAATGGGAGGAACTCTTTGATAGGATTGAGTATTTGCGCCATATTGCAAATGCGCCATACGGCAAATGGGCCATATTGCACACAAGACCAATATCAAGGTCTCATTTGAAAAACAGTGCACTATCTTGCACTATCTTAATTTGTATTTCAGCCCTCCAACTGAAACATGAGAGCAGCAATAAGATTTGAACCAGGAATCAGTGCACAGGCAGTGCCTACCTAAGTTTAGCTGACTTAACTACTGTATTCTTAGTCTTACCAGGGTTAACATGCTGGTCTTGCCATGCTTGCTTGTTATAAACCGCATACATAGATTCTAGGCATCTGATTGGTTAAGAAGCAGGCAATAGAAAGCACTAAAATAAAACCACGAATTGAAGTCCTGGGCTTCATCTTTTTTGTTCAAACTTTTCGATATGGGCTTCTTTTCGAGGTTACATTTGCAAAGTAAATGGGGGAGGGGGGGCTTCTTTTCAAAAGGAATGCTGTAAATTTTGGGAATTTGTATTATAAAACAATAAATAAGGCCACTGTAACACCAATCTGTATCACAGAGTGTATTAACTGGCATTAAACTACTGTAAAAACAAGCATGTTTATTTATTTTGTTTTCTGAAATTTATGTACAGTGTATGTACTATACTATATGGAAAAGAAACCCATGGGCTTCTTTTCGAGGCTAATTTTGCAAACTAAAGAGGGGCTTCAATTCAAAATGGGCTTTTTCTTGAAATTAAGCCCATTGGGCTTCAATTCGAGGTTTTACAGTTATTACCCTATGGGATAGTACTTTTTTGCCCTGCTGCACAATGTGCAATCTCTAGGCCGCATTGCTATGTAATTTATGACACACACGAATGGTAAAGGAGACGCAACCTCTACAACGCTGAGAGAGATTGGCCCTTTGATCGTCTGGGCCTAGGAAGTAAGCCTAGGCCTACTTGGTGCGTACTATTTTCATTACTTTTTAGGAGGTCTCGTAGAATCTATGTATTACGTATATAAAACAAATATTGACTGCTCTAGATTCGGGGAATGCTGAAATATATAGCCCCTCAGTGATGTGGAGACCGTAGTCTATCTTCCCTCGGGCCTGCCCTCGGGAAAATAGACTACAGTCTCCACATCCCCTCGGGGCAATAGATTTCACCATACCCCTCATGAGCAGTCAATATTTGTATACTACTCCATAAAACAATTAAGTTGGATGCCCACATATACAATGGTTGTTAATTTCCACTGTTCACTAGCTAGTATGATAAGCATCCGAACATGTCGTCTTGTAATCTGCCATTGTATGATAACGTTTAAAACAAGGAGCCGGGCACATTGGCAATATACATTGTTCGCAGATGAATTCCGTTCGATGACGCTTCACTGCAGGGTTGGAACAGACAATACACTGGGGTTTGGATGGCTGGCCTAATGGGGTCCTGCCCTTGTTCACTGCTACAAAATGGCGTTCAGTTAGACGCTTAAATGGCATCTTTATTCCTCGTTCCTCTCGTTCTTCCGCAGTTTCTTCGTCATCTGATAATGCATTGCCGCAATCAGTCATAGGAGGGCAGTGTGTATCTGTCGCAATGGCTGTTCCTGCAACAAATTGGAGAATACTTTTACAATAGTCATTGAATTAATGTTTTATTGAAAAACTTTACCAGGGCAAATTAATTTTTGCTTTGCCGAAGCACCGTGACTAAAACTTCAGGGTTGGTGGATCAGTGAGTTTTATTATTGCCTTCACTCATCCTCTGCCTGTGTGAGAATGGCAAAAACAGGGCTAAATTCATGGACCAGGGATTCAAATTTATTAATTCCTGAAAAGTGGACTATGAACATAATGATACGTCAAGGAAAACAGACATTTTATTATTAAGCTCTATGAACTGGAACCACATTAGCAACATAACTAGGGATTTTAATCAATATACTTTTAAAAATGCTCTCAATTCATTGGTGTCTCTTCTATTTTGTAATTAACTATTTTGTAATTTAACTCCTTTTTTTCTTTTTCAAATTATCATTTTTGTATTTTTATCTTATACCACAATGAAACCAGTGCCTTTGCATTGAGCGTGTCATCCAGTATAGTTGATCAAATAAACAAATGATGGGATTATATCATTTACTATGATGAGCATATTCACACTAATTAATGATTACAGTATAATGATCATTATATTGAATATATGTTAATAGTGCTGGTGATTATTAAATAAATTAATAAAATAATTACCTTTGGTTATATTCTCATTGGTTGTATAAAGTTGATTGGGTGTTCCGACGGGAATTCCTTGATCACTGTCTTCAAGCATTTCATCAACACCAGATTCATATAATTGATTATCTTCATCATCCTCTAAAAGTACGTCGTCTGAGTTATCTTGAAATCCTTCCGGCTGTACTTGGTTTTCCAGAATTACTGCATGCCCAATATATTCATCTCCTTTAGAATTGGGTCCCGTGCTGATGTTAGATACGGATTCGCCGAGATATCCAGTACCTGTAGGCCTCATTGTTTCGTTTATGACCATTACTTCTTGTTTTACCTGGACATCAGTTGAGGAAGCTTCCATTGGTCTTGTTGATTGGTTAAAATTCTATGAAGTATAAAAAATTCATCTTTTCCATCCAATCATATCATCTTGTACTGTACAACTTTTTTAAAGTAAATGAATAGTTAACATTTAATACATTACGGTGAAACTTTTAAACAAATCAAATTGTTTATCTCATAACCTTTCAACCAATCATATAGCTCATCTTATAAAACTTTTTAATCTGAAATGCTCCCGTTCACAACTTTTCAACCAATCAAATAGACCATATCTCATACAAATTTTCAAACAAAATATATTTTTAGCATTTTTAGAAATGTTCAGTCACTCTAAACAAGGTCAAGGGCCACTCAAATAGTATAGTAAATAGTTTATTCTTTCCATGTAAAAAAAACCAAAAAAACAAGTCAACTTACAGAAACTGAAGAGCCACTACTTCTGTTTTGAAGCCATTTTATCCCCGTTGTCCGTAGGCATTGGTTGCTGTACAGACGTGAGCACCCGGCTGCGATTGATATTTGCCTCATTTTACCTGAAAGAGTGTTAACCCCAATTGGTACACCAGCATACCATGGTTCATCATCATCAGGTGCTACCTTCTTTGGAGTCTGCCAAAAGGAAAGACAAACCGGATGCAATTTTGAGGTGTACTTCAAAAAAGCTTGCAAGGGACAAAGACTGTTTCCAGGTTCTTCATACAATCTGCCACCCACACTGGTGCCAGCATCCTCCATGTTAATCCTCTGTAATTGGTCTTTATGGATAATATACCGAAATCCTGCATCATCTGTCTGCAAAATGAAATCATTCTTGTTCATATCACGCAAATTCTGTCGTCCACGACTACATAAAAACATTGTTATGTCCACAAAGACTTTGTTCTGAAGTCCCAACGGAGTATTAATATTCAGTGCCCCTGACGTCTTTATTTTTAAGAAGTCTGAGTCGGAAATGAATGTCTTAGACCGGACAACAGCTAGACCTGCCTGCTTAAGTCTTAAAAGTATGGCTCTGAAGACTTTAATGCTCTCTCTGAAATCTTTATCCCTTGTTATATCCCAACCATGGATTTCTTGGAAATGTCGCTGCAGACCAAATTTGATTCCATGCATGGATTTGTGTGTGTATGAACTTCCATCGTGTCTGCGTAATGCTGCATAAAATTTCACAAGGAATGAGTCTGCTTCCTTAGATGAAAGACTTTCAACATCTGCAAGACTGCTACCAATCGAGTGTGCATAATCTGAGAGAATAGTAACTGCATATTTTATTTGCCTTTTTGTATTTATTGACTCCGAAGAATCCTCTGTCAACCCCTTTAATTCAGTTGAGCTGATTGGTGGAAATCGCTGTTGTTGCGTATCGTTTAGCGTTGAGTTGTTAACAGCTACGCCTATCATCGCTGGCGGACTAGAAGAAGAATCTGCTGAAGAAGGCCTAGCATCATTATTATGAGGCCTAGGCCTAGCCCTATTCACCGGATATTGATTAGGCTGTCTTTCATTTATGGAGGCCTTTAATAAAACATTCAATTCAGCTAGAGTAATATGTGCAAATCGTGACTCCCTCGAATTATTGTCCGCCATTGTAACATTCAGATTCTCGATGCGATAGTCGGTGTGTAGCTAGCTATAACCATTCCATGACGTCGATCGTGAACATAGAATTAACATATCATTATCATCACATGTCACGTTACCAGCCAATCAAAGTACATTAGCTGGATGCAATGGTAGAAATATGATCTGGCTTCAATTCAGTGCAAGATACATTTTTAAAAAGGTCTTTATAGCGAATGTTTTTAATTATTCAACAATGTGAACACATTTGATCGTTGATAAAGTTTCTGGTTTCAATATCATTTGTTATGGTTCTCACAGTTGCCTCTCCAGATGATTCCAGGAGTAATATGGTCGACTATACAGTACTTTTAACCAATCATTAATTTTCATTATGAATTTTAACCATTGTCGATATTTAATTAAAAAAAAAAAAAAAAAAAACCCAGTTGCATCTTATCGTAGGAGGCCTACTTTCAAGCACTGCGTACTTATTTTTCAGGGCCTCAGTGTGGTGTATAAATGACTTCTCAATCAATAATCTTCCAAGTTAATTAACTTTGATTTGCAATAAAAAGAATAAAATTCTCATTTTTTTTATCTCTATGCCAACAGGGTTTGGAGAGAAGCTTCCCCATCCCATTCGGGAAGCTTCTATCCAACCCCCGTCTGCATAGAGATAAAAAAGAGTATTTTTCCCATATTAGTAGACTCTAAAATCGATTAAATAAGCCTGTGAAACCCCTAAATTGTAATAGTTTCTGGAGGATTCGCCTCCTGGATCACTGCTGACAGATTTTAAACGATGATCGACCACGCTAAGTTCTTCTGCTCTAGTCCGGGAATCGGTTTGGCAAATTTTGTGCCACCCTTGACATCCTGATAATACGAAACATCGAAGCACGCTAGTGTACTCTCGATAACGTTCATAGGTAGGACAATTTTCTTGGTTTGTTTTTTCTCTCGCCAATTGCTCTGGAACAAAAGCGATTTTGAATGTTTTATGTCAAGGAGGAAAGAATGAATAAAATATATTTCTCCTTCCTTCCTCTTCAACCAAATAGAAGCAACTAAATCAGCCTCAGATCCAGAATTAATTCTGTATTTTGATCAATTAATGATTGTTGGAAAAACATAAATAAAAAATTTCTATGGCCATTTCAGAATTCATCAGTAAATCCATAATTAGAAAGTAACCACATGTTTCCATCCAGATTTTAATTTGTATTTTTGTGTACTTTATGATACACACCAAAACATTTAGGCGGAACCAGAACCATAATTCTTACATGGGTGCAGGCTGGGGATGCCGATGCATTCCCCATTATTCATGTATTATCATTAATACTATCATTGAGTTTAAACATTATTTATAAATAATATTAATAAATATAAACTCTTTAAATAAGAAAATGTACAATGTACATAGACTTCAACATAAATATCATAATAAATTATTAATTTATGTATGGAAATGTCAACAATTATATTACACTGTATATTGAAAGGTACCAGGTACCCATTTATATGCCTGGGTGGAGAGAAGCAATGCAGATAAAGTGCCTTGCTCAAGAACACCAACGAAATCCACAGCGAGGTATTGAAACCCTGATATCGAGGCTGGGAAATTAAACCACTTGTCTAAACATGCTCCTTGTGGAGCAAATAGACTACACTTCCTTAATTTGCAAAAACACTAAACACTAAACATCTCATCTGCCAGTCAAACACACACCCTTTCATGTCACTACCCTTCCACTTTCATCTCTACCCCTCCCCATTGGTTCTAATTATCAATAACCTTACTGTATTGTTGATTGCCCCCCCCCCACCTTAACCAATTTGTAACTCCTACAGCTTATGTTCACCTATCACATAACATTAGCTGTTGTGATATTCGTAGGAGCATTTTGCTTTGTATTCTGCCATTGTATGATAACGTTTGAAGCAAGGAATCGGACACATCGGCAATATACATTGTTCGCAGATGAATTCTGTTCGATGACGCTTCACCGCAGGGTTTGAGCAGACAATACACTGAGGCTTAGACGGATGGCCTAGTGGAGTCCTGCCCTTGTTCACAGCTATAAAATGGCGTTCAGTTAGTCGCTTAAATGGCGCCTTTATTCCCAAATCCTCTCGTTCTTCCATGCTTTCTTCGTCATCATTTAACAAAACACTGCTGTTATTTAAAGGACAAAAGTCATCTGCGGAATATACAAGATACATATATCAGGTTTTATTTATTGTACACACTGTTATCATTTTCAAATATTTCAATAAAGATGGATTATTCCAGTCAACAAGAATCTTGTTATAATAATATGATGATAAAAATTATGATATTGATTACTGGTATTTTAAGAATGATGATGTACTGTAAATGATAATAATGATTATCATGGTAGATAAAGACAGGGAGATAAGGATAGGAGAATGTTCATTATAAGGTTGATAAAAATAAAGACTGTATCAAAAAATACTTAAAATTATGATGTTTATGATGGTGAAAATTAATATCAATAATGATAATGATAATGACTAATGAAGATGACGACGATGATGATGATGGGGGTGGTGATGACGATGATGTGGATGATGATGATTGTGCCAATGGGGATGAAAAGTATATATTCTGCTGAATGTTGACCACAAAATCAAGACAATGATGTTGGATAAGTGATGTAGGTCTAATTGACTGATATCCCTATACACACTTACTTTCTTCTGTATCAAGAGCTTCTGTATGATTTTTGTGTGTGTTTCTAACTGCATCACCTCCAACGCCTGCAAATGCCTCATCCACATACAACTGACAGCTTTCGTCGTTCATTACAACAGAATTTACCTGACCAATGCCAACAGCATTTGACCGGCTAGGTTCATCCATTAATCGTTTCTCCAATGGTCTAGTTTCCTCTATCATACTATTCTGTAACTCTGTGATGACCCTATGTTCTTCAAATTCCTTGTTATTAGGATCAGGAACCTGTGTATTCTTGATCCCTGATACTTGATCTCCTATATATTCCAAAGGATTCAACATTCCTTCCACCATCTCCTCTTTAATATGGACATCTGGTGATGTTGTTGTCATCAGTAAAGTTGGTACTGCTATTGATGTTGTTGTCATCATCTGAGATGCTGGCAGCATTAGGGACGTGGCTTCCATTTGGGTTGTGGTTGCCATTGATGATGCTATTGGCAATTCTGATGGCAGTGTTACTGCCCTGGGTGAAGTTGTTGCCATTGGCAATCTTGTTGACATAGATGATACTATTGATATTGGTGATGCCGTAGTGAAGGGCGATCTTGTTGCTGTTAGTGACGGTGTTGCCACTGGTATCGATGCTTCCAATTGTGAGGACACTTGGCCTACATTCTGAAATAAGAACATATAATATATTATATTATTTAAGCGCCTCATTGTTTAATGTTGGCACTATAGTAGAAAAAATATAGATTAAGCACCCCCTCTTTTTTGAAAATAGGGTCTATGACTAATTGAAGGGTTCACTGCCAGCCAACACTACAGTAATCGATGCATTTTATTATTATTAATTATTATAATTATTACAGTCTTATTATTATTATTATTATTATTATTATTATTATTATTTATTTTGTATTATTATTTGGTAAAATCCATGATTAATGTTTAAACTTTGAAAAGTGGCACTTTTAAACCATTATACCCCAATCTGCATTACCCTTAATTGCATAACATTTTCACTTCTTTTTCCTTCACAGGATGGTGGCTGTCTGTTTGCTTGCTTCCTTGGTACCACTGAAGATGATAAGTTCCAACTAATTCTCCTTTTCATCCCTTTATCAAGCTGGTCTTCACTCATCATTTCTCGGAACTCATACCATTTTCGATCAAGCTCCAAATTTGAGGTTGCTCGTATGCACTGGTTGGTGTAAATCTGAGACAGGTTGGCTGCAATGGATATGTTACGCATCATCGACCCCAAAGCATTGTGGCCCATGTTAACATTTAGGTACCAAATAGGGTAGTTTTCCCCGACGACACCTTGTTTTGGTCTCTGCCACATGTTTGGGTTCCTGGGACTCAATTTGGAGATGTACTTCATAAAAGACTTCACAGGACATAGTCTATCACCTGAAAAGAAAAGGCAAATATACATAAACATATTTACTTCAACAAAAATAAAAATTAAGTGCAACATTTAAAATCCCTTCTCCAAAGTAAGATAAAGCAAATAAATTATAGAATTGAGTTTTAAATTCCAAATAAGAAATGTTTTAGTAATTTTGTATACATCTAAGAACACAAAACAACAATAACAATAGCAATAACCATGGCAATAACAACATTATCAATAATAACATATAATAGTAAATAATAATAACAATGACCATTATAATAAATAATATTAAAATTATTATTATTAAAATTATTATTATTATTATTATCAATACTAATATTCTTCCAAGTAATAATAATAATAATAATAATAATAATAATAATAATAATAATAATAATATGCGCTAAGTCGATTAAAGGGGAATATCTTTTGTGTTAATTTCCCCTTAATGTCATGTTATTTTCCCCTTAACGTCGTTTTTTTAATTGTTAATTTCTCCCCTTAAGGTTAGGTTTTAGTAACATAATAATAATAATAATAATAATAATAATAATAATAATAATAATAATAATAATAGTAATAATAATAATAATAATAATATTAAACCAATGCTATGATGACGTGCAAACTAACCTACTAGTTCATACATTCTGGCATCCCTGTCATCAAGATGGTTTCTTCTAAGATAACTGGCTGTTTGATGGACAAACCTGGAACCATTGTTATCTATAGAAACTTGAAAGTCCGATCTCTTCATTACATGGAGGTCCTCACGTCCCTTTTTGCATAGATGGAAAATCAAATCGAAAAACACTTTTCTCTGAAGACACGTTGGATTATCAGTACCCAGTATATTCTGATCATACATCTTCTGCCTATCTTCTAGTGTGATAGGCTGTTTATGGCGTACTATGTCTTTACCATCCTGCTTTAACCTGGCAAGAACAGCACAGAACATCTGATTAGAAGGCCTAAATCTAGCATCATTTATAACATCAACATTCCTAGTTGTAACAAAATGCCTTTGCAAGCCATAGCGGAGAGATATCATGCTTTTCTTCATGTATATTTCACCGTTCCTTTGCCGCACTTCTGCATAGAATCTCGTCAATACCTCGTCCAACTCGGCGATGCTAACTGTGTAACAGTCAGCAACAGTTTTAACTTGTAGGTCTGCTTTTTGCATGATATAGTCAGTAAATACTCTCACAGCATTTTGGATGATCAGTTTTGTTGTCGTCTTACTGTTAGTAGATTCCATAACATTACTCATTTCGTTGTCACTCAAAGTAGGATGCGTTTGATTTAGCGAAGCCATCGCGGTAACACTGAACAAAATAATGGCGTCCGCATAAGAATGCAATAGGCTCACAATACTATCATGTGATACAGCCCGTCTATTGACTCGCTACAGCTCACATCGCAGTACACTTACTACCAGGTCAATTGTTTACTCCTTCCAATAGCGCGTAATTTATTCGAACCAATCAGAAGATTTCCTTTCGTACAGTAATATTATTTTTAGATTTGATCTCACGGGCCCGAAAGATAATCTCCGCCGTGTTAAAGCAATCGTTACCTGATACATTTGGGTGAAACTCTTTCCGCTAAGATTATTTGATTTTTTTTTTTTTTTTTTTTTTTTTTTTTTTTTGGCAATTTTAAATTAGGCCTATACTTTTGATTGTACTATGCCAGCGGTCATAACACAAAATTAGGTGTCGCGGGAAATTTCTGTGTGGACGTGTCATCAGTTCAATCGTTATAGTCAAATTTAGTTCGTCGCTTTATCAATGTAATTGATAAAAATACAAAAACCTTACCATCCACTTCAAGTCTCACATAATGTTTTGAAAAAACAAGTTTTCCACATGTACATAGTAGCGAAATGTATTTTTACGAATTGTCTTTTTGGTACACCAACATTTTATTCCTAGTAAAATGCTATTAACGATCACAATGAACAGAATAAAATACGTACAGAGACGGTATATGGCGGCACAAATTCAGTGTAATGCTTATGACTTGAAAAGACGGCATGACAAAAACAAAACAAAGAGACAGGATGGCAGTACAGGGAGTTCTTTATTGACTTGAATTAGGCCTAGTGTTTTCAGGACAATCGAAATGTACTTTTTAGTTCTTTGGTTCACTGGCTGTTTATTAACATGTAATTTAAGTACGGAATGATTGACGATGAATGTATTGCAAAATAACCCAAATAACCTAAATTTACTAGGTCGGTTGTTTAATAAGAAATGAGCTGCTGCTACCCGGGAATCAGGCATCAAACCCTCCAGTGCATCAAATTTAGCAGAGCTAAGACCCGAGCTAAGAATACCAATCTTCGGAGCGTTTTGATAGTTTTGTTTTCAGGGTTTAAATACTGTTACTGTTACTGGCATTTATAATGCGCCTTTTCCTTCGGTTGCAAAGCGCAAGCCAAGTGTCCTCCAGATTCAGTTTCAATCAAGAGCAACTGATCCACCAGTTCCAGAAAAACTTCTCATACCACACAGAATACAGTCTATGGATAAACAACAACATAAAAAGACAACAAAAGACACAAACAGAAACAAAGACAAGTGAATTTATAGGCAAAAATGGATGGGTTTTAGGTGATCTATTGAAAATATTAACATTAGAAATGTTCTTAAGATCATGAGGAAGATTAAAGTTCCAGAGTTGGGCAGCATAAACTGAATATGAAAAACTATCGATCCTCTTATTATTATTAATTGTTAATTTTTTTTTTTTTTTTTTTTTTTTTTTTTT
>NW_022755542.1:643557-670409 GCF_011630105.1 Anneissia japonica | reverse complement strand
TGGTCTATATATATTTATTTTTAAAAACTATCTTTCTTTTTTTTTTGTTTTATTTTTATTTTTTTTTTTTTTTTTTTTTTTTTTTTTTTTTTTTTTGCTGCTATGAAATTTAAACGCACATTGAAGAATAGAACTATGACGGAAATCACCCGACACCCGATATGATTTTGGTGCTATTTGTTTTATTTATGGCCTATATCATCTTGCACATTTTGAAACCATCCCCATGCACATTCTCAGGGTTTCATTGTTGTCTTTCATTCATCAATAGGCCTAGGCCTATATGTTGTTTAAATAGGCCTACTTGTTTCCCCACGGGCCTAATTATATTGCCTTGCGGACCAAATTTTGCCTGCGGGCCGCCTTTACAAACCAGAGGTATATAGGTATAAGCCTACATTGTAAAGTATTCATTTGACTTGAAATCTGGGAAACCAATCAAAAAAATAAGTTGTTCATTTTCTTATATTATATAGGCCTACGTTATCTATCAACTCTTAAACCAAAGCAATATATTTTTTTTTTCACAGATTTAGACCCTTATACAATGTAGGCCTACGAAAATAAGTTGGTTGAGTACGGTATTTCATTGTCAGAGTACAGTGCAAAAGATAAATGGTAGTCATATTTTGTGCTTTTTTTAATTTGTACGGAAGGCATTTTCTTATTTTAAGAGCTGGGTGTAAAAGAAGCAGTAGCGGCAAACCAGGATTTGCCTGAGGTGGGGGTCTGTACGGCAAGGCGGCCCTGAAAAGCCGACGCCAGTCTATAGAAAATCTGTGGGAGGCTCGCCAAGTGGGTAACGCCCAAAAAATTGGGCAATCTGTAAAGTGGAGGTTAAAAACGGTATTATTTTTACTATGGAGTTTTTATATCTGATCCTATAGGCCTAACTATATAGTGACAGTTTATATTTATAGCTATTGATATTTGATATACTATTTAAAAGTGTACATTTTATGGGAAATTATCATTCACTACCTATAAAATATGGACCCAAATCAAATCAAATCAAATCAACATTTATTTCTTTCACAATATAACAATAAAAAAATATATAATTTTTAACAAATATCTAAGGTATTATATGTATATACACTATTTTAGTAAATATAATTTAAATTGAAAGAGGCATGTGCCCTGTAAGTAAAATTAATTGGAAACAGATTCCAATTAAAAATTGTGATGGGCTAGCCAGACCCCTGTGTACGTCCCAGAAAAGACCAGTCTCCACATGATTTAAAACCTTGTCCTAGAAAAAAAAAAAACTTAACCAAAGAGAACATTATATTGGATTTACAGTTAATATTAAACGGTATCCCAGCTGCAGGCCCTGCCTGATCGCATTAAGAATATGCCTGCTGCCCTCACTAATGTACCAATTATTTAGCAGCTCCCTTGGCAACGATATACCGCATTTTATTATTATCTACTTACACAAATAGTGCATAATAATCGTGTCAATAATATGAATTAAATTATTATGAGGATGTGAAGCCGTAATAAAAATTATTGAATGTATTTGTATGTGAAAAATCATTATTTATTGCTTTTTGAAGCATGTAATTCAGTTTTGTTTTCAGTCCTTTGATATTCCTCATAATTTACAGTACTGCGGTTAACTTTTCGTCGGCATAATAAACAAGATGGCGACAAAAATGTCTTCCAGTAATTTTTATTCCACTGGAAAGTATGGCTCTGGGGCTGCTACCAGCATCCCAACAACGATGGATGTTACACCGGACCTTCATCTTAAAATGTCCAAGAAAATAGCACAGCTGACAAAGGTGAGAAAATACCGTAGCTGATATCCTGTCTAAGCCTAGCCTAGGTAGGCATTAGGCCTAGGCTTAGGCCTAAGTTAGGCACTAGGCCTAGCCAGCAATACAGTAGGCCCGTAGTAGTAGGCCTAGTACTAGGCTAGGGATTACTGGGCCTAGCATAGACCAAGTAGAGTCAAGGGTGACAGATTATTGCCTCCAAAATCACTGCAGGTAAGATTTAAGGTAAGATACACGAGAACCATTATTATATAGGCCTAGCCTATCTGAACTTCATAAAATACAGTTTATTTTATAGGCCTAGCCTCACGGTCTACCGGTAGGCCTAAGTCAATCGTGACGTCATCAATGCAACTCCCAATGTTATTTTTGCCTATCTCCCCACAGTCCATTTTTTAGGTTCTTGTGCGAAAAAAACCCCCTAATTTTCGTACCGCGATGAAAATTGAATTGTAATTGGAAAATTACTTTCGTATAACAAGATTAATTAGACCCCGAATAATGCTACTTCAAATTCAATATTGATTATGAACAATTAAAGAATTCCTTAAATCAATGAACCCTAATAAACTAAACAAACTGAATGTTTAATAGGAATATTCTAGACCTATTTTAAAGCTAGAGAGGAACAAAATTGGATGTAGACCTATGCTGCTAGGGAGGCCGCCGAGGCCTTCTCCTCCTTCCCTAGGCCGTAGCATGATTTTTACCTGTCTGACTGTATTTTCTCTCGAATGCTTTAGGAAATATTTATTTCTTTAACGAATATATCAAAATAGCATTACGAACAAGTTCTTCTAACACAATACAAATTATTAGTTATTCATTGTATCCGTACTTTACTGCTGATGTGTAGTTAACGCGTACTGCAGGAGCACAAACCAGCATACGCAGGGCTAAATGTAAATATGCACATAGTATACTGATCATATCACTATAGCAACTGATGACTGCTACAACAGTTGGTTATTAAAACTAACATTAAAAGACAGCAATTAGTAGAGCATGCATTGTACACTAATGGAAAATGATTATACTTAGGTTAGATTTAATGCATTCAAAAATTTCCTTCGGCCTTGCAGGCCCTCATTAGATCTAACCTTCGTATAATAATTTTTTTCTATAGTGTACAGTACTATGCAGAGCTCTACTAATTGCTTAATATAGGCATAGGACCTAGTTTAATTTTGATGATGACAATGGAATTTATCTAAGTTTGTAGTAAATTTAAATGTATCTTGTATTGTTTCCTTTTTTAGTGTTCTATTTTTATTATTCTGGTATTTAGTATTCTCATTTTGGGACCACAGAGGAAATAAGTTGCTTTTTGTGCTTTTCTGTGTTTTTACTATTGATTACTTTCAGAATGAATAAGTAAAAACAAAACAAAAAAAAGTACGCTTCATAACCCAGACATAACCCAGTAGTTATTTTTGCAAATTTCTGCCCTGAAAATTCATAACTAAGTCATTTTGGGTATCAAAATATACGGGCAGATCCGTAGTATCCGAGGCAGAGTTACAAAAAAAATTGTGTTCCAAAATTGTTACATCCTCCGCATCACACCTCTTAACCATCATGACTGTCATGCACACTGCTGTAGTTTTTATGCCTGAATGCCAAGTCCCAACAGAATGATTCTTTTTCGATACAGTAAGCCTATTTGTCATTTCAGAAAATTGACAATTGTAAAAATATGTATTTATTTGTAGGTTATATATGCACTGAACACCAAGAATGATGAGCATGAAGCACTCGTTAATCAACTCAAAAGCGCTCATGAGAGTGAATTGCAACAACTCATGGCTGAAACAAAGACCAAGGTGGCAGTGTACAAAAGTAAAGTAAGTGGAGAAACGGAACTCAGAAAGCGTATAGAATCCCTTGAAGCATGCATCCTGGAGCACGAACGACAACGCAAGGAGGCTTTAGAACAGTTTACAGATTACAAGAATCAAGTCATTCAATCAGAAACCAAACTCAAAGCTGAACAATCTCACAAACTGTTAAGTCTTTCCAAAGAGGTTTTAGAAGTTAAAAAAGATTTTGAGGAGCGGTTGAAGTCATTTGAATCTATGAAAGATAGGTTTGAAAAAGACAAAGAAGCATCATTAGAGGAACTACGAAGAGCACATGCTAAGAAAGTAGATGAGTTATTAAAAGCACAACTTCAGGAAAAATCTGGAACTTTAAATGAAAAGAATCAAATAGAAGAGAATTATTCAAAACAAATAGCAGCACTCAATTCCGAGTATGAACGATTAAAAGCTGAAAAAAATAATATGGCTAAAGATTATGAACTGAAAATTCAAAAAGCGCAGGCATTTTATGAAAAGGAAATGGCAGTGATGCGTGGACTGGAGGAAAAAGAACGAGCGAAGCAATTAAAAGAGAATGAAGCACTGTTAAAACGGCAGTTTGGTGAAAAAGAACACAGTTTAAATTTGAAAATTGAGGACGCAAATTCTCAACTCTTGTGTGTAGAAGAAGAGCTTAGCAGTTATAAATCAAGGCTGAACGATGCAGAGCTGGCTTTAAAACAGAATACAGGAGATTCTGAGTACATGACGAAACAGGTGAGAAGACAGTGTTTTGTTCTACTATTCTCATTTTATTAGTATACTTTATATCATCTTCCTTATTTGCTTTGTTTGACCAAACTAACATCATTCGAAAATTCCATTTTATACTTAGTTGTAAACAAATAAAAACTAAATTTTAAATAAAAAATGCACTTATATTACAATAGAGATTATTAATTGTAAACAAGAAAAGATATTTGCATATTGTTATCTGATAAAAAAAAATGTTATTCAACATTTTCTGGTGAATTTTTAGATTAAAAAATTGGTACAATTTCGGCTATTTTTAGGTCATTGAACGTTACTTTATTCATGATCGTTTTTTTAAGTTAGCATCATAGATTCTTCGTATTCATAATGCAGAAACTATGGAAACCTGTATTGACTGTCAAAGTCAGATTTTATTATTGTTTGACTTGTGCTACTGTCTGTTACTATGGATCACAGTATGTATTATGAATATTCATGTCTGATATTTGTAAAGTTTATTATCAAACACAACCATTGTTGTTTTTTAGCTTGCTGGTGATACAAGTTAAACAGCATTGGAGAAGATTGCAATTTATGCAGTTGAAAGACTGTTTAATTACCATATTTATGTTTGATTGAAAACAACTGTCTGTATTACTTCTTTAAATATGAATTTTTATTTTTATCACATAGTTAACCAAATCCAAGGAAGAGCTTGCCAACGCTGTGACAAAACTAAAAGAAATAGAGGTACAGTTGGCGGCATCTAAAGAACGTTGCCAACAACAAGCTGCTGATATGGTGAAGAAATCAAGTAAGAACTTCAAAATAACTAATGTATGATTGTTAATGATACTATTATTCTTGGGACCCAGGGATTTAATTTAAAGAAGAGGATCGTCATAACCACTGTACTCTGCTACTCTCCAAATTATTTTACAAATTAACATATTTTTAGAAGTTTTCTTTCATGTACATATTGTTCTTTCTTTCTGTATTCATTTTCAAATGCCTTACAAAAAAAATATAATCACATAAAATGTGGGGAGCCAGCATCAACCGTTAACCTCCACGGATATTTAAAATATATATGTGGGGTTTTTTTCTTTAATAATCCTTCATTAATTATTTTTAAATGAATTTTAATATTGTTTTTTCCCTAAGGTATGATAGGATCATTACAAGCAACCCAGATGAGTAATGAAGCAACTATCGTAGATCTTCAAACAGAATTGGGCAAACTGAATGACAAGTTAACATGGCTGGAGAAGGAGAGGAAGAATTTAGAGTCAAGTAAACACTCTCTCTCAGAACAACAGTCAGCACAAGTCAGGTCTTTAGAGAAGGTACAATTATTCTTATTTATTGTAAAAAAAAAGACATTGAATGTTATTAAGTTATTTTTACATGTTGTTTATTATTATTATTGAATCTGTAAAAAACGCAAAAAATTATTTGGTTATAAATCCGGGCATTCACTGTGCCTGAGATTCTCTAAAGAACGCAATGCAGGAGCGGAGTTGGATTCGTTGTGCGACAGTCGTACGACCGTTGAACAATGAAGCGAGTGCCCGGCTTAAGGATCATGTAACACGTATCAAAGCAATTCAGTTTTTGCTGATTCAGACCAGTCAATAATACTGTCTAAAAATGTTGAAGGTATTTATAATATATTTATGTATTTGTCTATCCATGATTTTAAAATATTATATTTTACTTCTTGAATTTTTGAACAAGAATTTTGCCATTCACTGGGGATTGCCTTCTGATGTACTCTGCCCAATTCACCAATAAGAACAACCCCACTGTCTTTCTTTGGTGTGTTTCATACCAATGAAATACAATTAAATCCAGGGAACAATTGTATCTTGAATATAATTTGATATTTGATTCTCTAGGCTCTTGAAGATTTATCGATAGAGAAACAGACAATGAAAGAACGCTATGAAAAAGCCCTAGCGACAGCCGAGTCGGGCAGCAAGAATAGCCTAGAAAAAGTAAAGAAAGATTTTGAAAATCAACTTGAAGAGCTCCAAAGAAAACACAAGGATGAAGTCAACAAGAGAGAACAGGAAGCAGAACAGGAATTAAAAAAGCTGAAAGAGGTATGGTTGTGGTATGCTTGTTATTGTAAAGTACGTTGTATTTGTATTCAGTTATTTTTGACTGATAAATTATTATGAATAATGATGTTTTGTTTGTTTACAATGCATAGGAGCTTGAAAGCAAATTAGAAGAAACAGCTTCTCGTCTGACACAAGAGAGAGATGCCATGCTGGCGGAGTTCAAAACGACCAGGGCTACGCTTGATGCTCAGCTGCAGGCATCCGAGAAAGAATGTCAACGATTACAGGCTATAGTGGACCAAGGCGAGCAAGGGTTAGGGTCAGCAAATTCAGAGATTGATACACTCACTAAGGACAATGTAAAGCTGAAAAGTGACCTGGATGCTGCTAAATCTCAACTGAAAAATGCAAGAAACAAGTCTCAGCAGTTACAGGTAATATTACTATTTGAAGCTTGCCAACACAATAGTGCCAGCATTAGTGACCAAAAAATAAAAATTGACTTTTTAATATATTCTTATTCACCACACTATAAGCTTTAAAGTAATAGATCATTCTGACTTACTATAGCCTGAGACAACTATAAGAGATTGGAAACGACCCAAGATTTCCTTTGTTCTTCCATCCTGGCGATTTGTTGTGTGTTGCATGCTCTTGATATGCAAATCCAGTCAACCAAACACTGTTGCAGCCAAGCAAATGCTTACTGCTCATGCTCAGTTGACATCACAAACTAGAGAACAATAGAATCCAGTTGCATTTCCAATCTCCTTGTATAGTTGTCTCAGCTATAGCTAAAGTTGAGAGTAAAAGTATTATTAGGGCTTCTCTGTACTGAAGTATACAATACTGCCAGTACATTCTTATGCTTATTACTGGAAACTTCCATTGCTAGTAAACTATGTAATTGGTTTTTGACCTGGTTAGCTTACATACTTTTTTTCTTTTTCCCTAGACTGAACTTGACCGATTAAGAAAAGTTCATGAAAGCAATTTATTGAAAGCAAGAGAAGACTTGAAAAAACAGCTTGATTCAATGTCTGCAAAACTTGATGAAAAATGGACTGATACCTTGAGGTAAAAAAATTAATTAATCTCCCTTTCTTCATTTGTAACATCTATATTATTATTTCCTAGATTATCTATATTATTTTATTCATTTAATCTTTTCTTTATTTTTTCTTTCATTAGTTGTATCTTTAGCCTTTTTTTTTGCATTTCATGTTTGTTTAGTTTGTTACATTTGCCTAACTTAGCTTACAGTACTATCTCATGCGGTTATATAGTACTGTACGTGATTTAACTATATTCGTGATGAGATAGAAAATTCACAGAAAATGTGGCCATTATACATACTGATAAGCAACAAAAACAGTTGAGGAATGATGAGAGAGGCCTGTACCCAGCATACGAACATAAACAACAAAATTTTGATGATGATATTTTCTTCCGTTTCAATATTTTAACATTGAGATTAGGGAATTATATATATTTGAAATGCTGAGTTATTCAAATATTTCTAATACTGTAATTTTAAACATTTTCAAAGGCGAGAATGTGAGAAACTGAAAGGTGAGCTGATAGAACAGCATGAAGAGGACAAGAAATCTGCCCTTAGTCAGCTGACCTTGATGAAAGGTCAGGAATTAGAAGCCATGAAGGAGGCATGGCAACAGAAGGTTAATGACCTACTACAACAGGTAAGATAAATATCAAATCAATATTTTGATTTAAAAATTCCCTAAAATAGACCATTGTGAACATTGATAAGTCTGGTAAAGTAAAGGTAGGGGTCATTGTGCTGAATTGTGTATGGGCGTGGTCCATGACTGCCCAGCCGCTGTAGAGGTGCTTATAGTAGCTACTGTACACGTTCACATCATTCCACAAGGACGGGGGCTGAAATGAACCATAGCATTGGGGTAACCACCCTAATCTTCCGACAGATTCAGTGGGTTTCTTAAAGTGCACAGGAGCCAGATGCGTACACTGGATCTCCATTTTAAGTCCTTATTTGAGAAGACTTGGTTCTATTAAACGAAACATGGGCGAGGAGAGGCTTGAACCAGCGCTGATGTTATGGCTGTAGTTAGCGGCGCCCCTGCCTTACTGCTCGGCCACTCAACTCAAGATAGTATGGAACAAATTCCATAGAATATCATGTATCAGTTTCTTTTTGTATTGGCACCTAACATGGAGTGTGGTAGATAGATATACAGTACCTTTACACAGGATGTTTATAGTTTCAACAGGCATGGAAGGATGAATAGAAAAGTATGGTTATATTAATCAATGACTTTATTCTTCATAGATAACTTCACTGAAGAATAGTTTGAGCAATAAGTCTGAGTGGGCACTGAAGGAGATCAATACACTGCAAACCAAAGCAGATGCAGAGATTAAAAGACTGGAAGCCAGAAACGAACAGGCTAAAAAGGAATACAAAGAAGAGATGGAGAGGTTGAAGAAGATTTCAGAAGAAGAAAAACAACAAATTGAGAATGATAAATTGATTAGCCTTAAGGTATATGTCAGCTCATTTAATCACAACATACATCCTATGAGCAAATGAATATTATTTGTATAAAATATCAGATAATAGTAGAAGTGGAAGTAATAGTGATATATATATATATATTTTTAATTTACATTATAAGATTTATAGGGGGCATATATCCAGAAAAAATGCTCATGGCACCTTTTCCTAGTCATTGAATACATGCAATACAATACAAACATGCAACCTCCTCTGTTCCCTGGGGAGTATTCCTAGTTATGTGTGTAATCAGCACTCCGAATCATTCACCTCCTACCAGGTATCCATTTATACTCCTGGGTGAAGAGAGGCAAATGCAGATATAGTGTCTTGCCCAATGACACAAGCAGTGTGACGAGCATTGGTCTTCAACCTCTGACCTTCCGATTGAACAGGGGCAGCGCATGGATTTCCACGACGGGAGGGGGGTATCAAAATATGATAATTTAGGGGTTTTTCTCCCCTACTGGGGTGGGCTAGCCTCCCCAACATTGGGGCTGTAGCGCCTCCTCCCCAACCACCCTGTAGCACGGCCACTGCGATTGAAAGTCCAACGCCTTACACGCTGCACAACACGCTTCTACAAATCACACTTTAGTAGATACTTCCACTGACATTGAATATATGCATACAATACTGTAATTGCTGAATGTATCAATTGCTAATGGTCTCTTTTCAGGCAATTGAAGCTGAATTTGAGCAAAGGGTTACAGAGAGGTTGAGCGCACAGGTGGAGGCTAGTCAAGCAGCATTGAGTGAGGCAAAGAAGGAAGCAGAAAATGACAAGCAGTCTGCATTGCATGCTAAGGAGGCTGATCATAAACAAACAACAGAGAAACTGAAGATTGAACTGTCACAACGACACATGTCGGAGATCGATCAGATATCAAAAGCACATAAGCAGCAGATATCAGCAGCGAGGATGGAACTCGAACGAGCTGTGGAATTGAAACAGATGCAAGTGAGTCATAAATCTAGCTGTGTGATTGATTATTAGGTTCAAATGTTCTTCAAATCACAGTTTAAATAGTTAAGGTTTATTTTGGAGGGGGTACTGTGTGCCTTGGTGTGGTGGAACCCACGAAAATAGCTTTAAAAAATGTACTGAAATACTGTTTAACTATTCAAATGTATTCTATATGTATTGGCAAATCTGTCTTTTTTATGGCAAAATAGGATAAGGAGAATAAACTGCGTCTGCAAGAAATGCAAGATGATATCAAATTCAGACAAACCCACATTGAAAACATGCACACCGAGGTGATGGAACTGAAAAATAACATTGAAGAACTCACAAGGACTCTAGACTTCAAAGGCCAGGAGATCCTCAAGGTTAAAAGTAATGCTGATGCCCAGCTCCGGAAGCAGGAACAACAACTTCAAAAGTCCCACCAGAAGGAATTAGATAACATGGAGGCGGAGTATTTGAGGGAAAAGCAAGGAATGCTGACAGAATTCAACCGAGCACAGGAACTCCTCAAAGATAAGATATCAGCTCTTCAGATTAAGTGAGTTTATAATGTTTCGCCAACTACTGGACTTTCTCCTTTCAACTTCAGTATTTTGTATCATTTTTCCCTATCTACAAATTTTTGGGAATACTGTCTCTTCTGACATCACCCTCTGTTTACTGCATCTGTATTACTTATTTAATTACCATCTGCAGTTACTTCACTGTATTATTATTTATTTATTTATTTATTTACAAATATATTTTACATGGATAACATTTTCATAAAAATTATTTTCTAACAAATGGTCCATGAAATAAATATAAATCTAACAATTAGAAATAACAGGAAGAAATATTTTTGGATTTTTTACAATAATTAAATGAATTAATACAATATTTAAATACATTATAATTAAATTTGAATATATATAGAAAAATATAATTATTTTACGTAAAAGACGATTTAATTAAATTTTAATATGAAGATTTATGCAGTATACATTTTAATAGATAATACATTAGTGCAAGTGAATTAAAAAAAATATATATTTTTTGGATTATAACAAACAACATTTTATTATACTTAATATACAGTACAACAGTTTTTCTCTGTTGTTACTCAATAGCCTTTTTACCTATCTTCTTGTATGAATCGTCTTGTATTTCAATCAACAGGCTTGCAGAAGCAGAAGAAAAATACAACAGACGTGATTCTAGGCCGGAAGACCTGGAAGAAATATTTAGGTTGAAGTACAAGCTAACAGAACAAGAGCAACTGATGAGGAAATTTGAGGTACTGTGCAAATTATGTTGGGAAGCTTGTCTATACATATACCTTCTCTCTGTCAGTCGGTGCTAAACTAGATAGGGGTAACCAGTGACATATCTAGCAGTCTCGAAATTGGGTGGGGGTTGATGATTATGTGAGGGGGAGCTCGGTCACAAAAGAAGGTGATATAATGGAGTAACAGTTTGGGACCCATAGGAAGAAACTAGAGGCATTTATACACTTTATCAATCCACCCGTGAAGCCTCTCTCTTCTTACCAGTACCCCCCCCCCCCCCCACCAACCCTCTTTTATGATAATCAACATACTCTTGATTGCCAATTTTTGTGGATAAATTTTTGTTATTATTTTGTTAATTCCTTTCTTTTATAATTAGGAGGAGAAGCGGTACTTCCAAATGGAATTAGTGAATCGTGAAACCAACTTCAATAAAGTCTTCAACTCTAGTCCAAACGTTGGAGTAATAAATCCATTGATGAAAGTAAGTCAATGTTTTTAGTATATTTTTATATTATGTCATGCAAGTATATTTAAAAACAAAGATTTACTAAACTGAGACGTTATCACTGTATTATAAAGTTAAATGTGCAGAATACTACAGTATCGTTATCATTATTCTTTTTTTATTTTCCAGAAAAAGAAAGCTCCGGACAGGTTTGTAAGCGCACCAAATATGGGCATCAACGGAATTAGTGGTAATAACCAACGATTGGTTCCACTTCCTGATTCCCCAGTACATGACGTAAAATTAAATCCAAATCGGCCTCTTCAAGACCCAAGACAAATACAGATGCCGCGCCCTCCAGGGAAATCAAAGAAATTTTTGAATATCTAGAATATAAATGGGTACATTAATTAAATATACAGTATTGTGTTTGATGAAGAATTTTGTTGTCAGACAATGTATTTTAAACTACTGTTTATCCTAAAACCCCAATATGCAAATTGTTTTAGTTATTTTGTATAATGTGCAGAGTGAATGATGTTATGTTACATCAGAGAATTTACTGGATTCTGGTGCATTTGGCCTTGTTCAAAAATACTTTCATATATATTTTAAGTTGTCTGTACCATATGTACATATTCAAGTTTTAAAATGTGCTAATAGATGACAAAAATTTAATAAATTTACTATAGACTTTGTGTGGAACAAATATACTTTGAATATTACACTTGATATGTGTTAAACAATTGTAACTATATAATAGCTAAGGACGGTGCAGTGCAGTGCTGTAATACACTAATTTTAACATACACTTTGGTATAAAGATGTTAATATTTGTAAATATTACCACTATGTATATAAAAAGTTTCTATTGTTAATATTTTATCAAAATGTTAGGAGTTTATATTAGAAGTTGATTATTTCTTAATTTGAATTTTATATTATTTATTATTTTTTCTTCCAAAGGTTAAAATTATAAGGTGTGCATAAACATAATTAAAATTTGGAAAACTTTACTACATTTAAATTATTTAGAAAAATTTAGTATTATTTTATTATAATTGATAAACACCTTGACATCCCTAGATAAATGCCGCTACACAAATGTCTATACTATAGTATTGAAGATTTTTACTTCCATCATAAACTTCTTTTATTAGCAAAAAATGCAATAAAAAATGAAATGCAAAAATAAAATCTGAAGAGTTTTTTGGGTTGTATTAATTTATTATTTCTTTTAAATACTGTAAAACACTATTATTAATGTTTTAATATACATCATAGCGCATTATCATCATAGGGATGGGGAAGGCCAATTTCCTCGACCATAGCATAGAGGGGGCGGTGCCAGGGCAGTCCAGAACACCTCAAT
The DNA here is from genome assembly GCF_011630105.1 of Anneissia japonica. Classification (NCBI taxonomy): domain Eukaryota; kingdom Metazoa; phylum Echinodermata; class Crinoidea; order Comatulida; family Comatulidae; genus Anneissia; species Anneissia japonica. The sequence goes on along the minus strand of NW_022755542.1, from coordinate 657,416 downwards.
CTCAAAAATCTAGGGATTTAAACTCGAAATTGAGAAACTCGTACAAAATTCTCTCACTTAGTCACTGAACAAAGATACTGTATCTGGGTAGTATATTAATCGAAACATTAAAACATTGTTGAGTCTGAGACAAATCTGATAGTACAAGTTATTTATTACTTTATTAACCTGCCATTACAATGTTCATATCTCAGCTGCGATCTGTTATCCTTATGTGTCCAGGGTGGAATGCTATCCATGTTCATAATAATTTTAACACAAAATTGACTATAATCTTTGTGGTGTGATGTCAAAAAGTGCATTGGCAGTCCGTAACGAACAGAAGCAACTACTGAATTTCCCGCAAATATTTGTTTACTGGGAATTGTTCTTCTTGTCTATACCACAGTATAATTAAAAAGAAAATACAAATTGTGTTCACACCTAAAAATCGGGAAAATTACGGTGCATAACAAACAAAAATAATAAGATTGAACTGAAGCGAATTTTTTTAGTATATTTTTATATTATGTCATGCAAGTATATTTAAAAACAAAGATTTACTAAACTGAGACATTATCACTGTATTATAAAGTTAAGTGTGAAGACTAGCAGAATACTACAGTATCGTTATCATCATTCTTTTTTTATTTTCCAGAAAAAGAAAGGCGAAAAAGCTCCAGACAGGTTTGTAAGCGCACCAAATATGGGCATTAACGGAATTAGTGGTAATAACCAACGATTGGTTCCACTTCCTGATTCCCCAGTACATGACGTAAAATTAAATCCAAATCGGCCTCTTCAAGACCCAAGACAAATACAGATGCCACGCCCTCCAGGGAAATCAAAGAAATTTTTGAATATCTAGAATATAACTGATGGGTACATTAATTAAATGTACAGTACTGTGTTTGATAAAGTATTTTAAACTACTGTTTATCCTAAAACCCCAATATGCAAATTGTTTATATCATTAAAATTATTTTGTATAAATGTGCAGAGTGAATGATGTTATGTTACATCAGAGAATTTACTGGATTATGGTGCATTTGGCCTTGTTCAAAAATACTTTCATATATATTTTAAGTTGTCTGTACCATATGTACATATCCAAGTTTTAAAATGTGCTAATAGATGACAAAAATTTAATAGATTTACTATAGACTTTGTGTGGAACAAATATACTTCGAATATCACACTTGATATGTGTTAAACACACGTAACTATATAATAGCTCAATGAAGCAAAGGTAGTTGAGGACGGTGCAGTGAAGTGCTGTAGAAGATGTGCTTTATTTTAATAGAAATGGTACTACAGGAAGTACTGTAATACACTAATTTTAACATATTTACACCTTGGTACAAGCTATGGTATAAAGATGTTAATATTTGTAAATATTACCACTATGTATATAAAATGTTTATATTGTGAATATTTTATCAAAATGTTAGGAGTTTATATTAGAAGTTGATTATTTCTTAATTTGACTTTTATATTATTTATTATTTTTTCTTCCAAAGGTTAAAATTATAAGGTGTGCATAAACATAATTAAAATTTGGAAAAATGTAGTATTATTTTATTATAATAAACACCTTGATATCGCTAGATAAATGCCGCTACACAAATGTCTATACTACAGTATTGAAGATTTTTACTTCCATCATAAACTTCTTATATTAGCAAAAAATTCAATAAAAAGTGAAATGCAAAAATAAAATCTGAAGAGTTTTTTGGGTTGTATTAATTTATTATTTCTTTTAAATACTGTAAAACACTATTATGGATGTTTTAATATACATCATAGCGCATTATCATCATAGGGATGGGGAAGGCCAATTTCCTCGACCATAGCATAGAGGGGGCGGTGCCAGGGCAGTCCAGAACACCTCAATCTAAAAAATCTAGGGATTTAAACTCGAAATTGAGAAACTTAACTCGTACAAAATTCTCTCACTTAGTCACTGAACAAAGATACTGTATCTGGGTAGTATATTAATCGAAACATTAAAACATTGTTGAGTCTGAGACAAATCTGATAGTAAAAGTTATTTATTACTTTATTAGCCTGCCATTACAATGTTCATATCTCAGCTGCGATCTGTTATCCTTATATGTCCAGGATGGAATGCTATCCATGTTCATAATAATTTTAACACAAAATTGACTATAATCTTGTCATACACAGGGGTCTATAACAGACCATTGCTATACCACTGTCTAATCAGTCAGTGGCCTTTATAGCCCGTTTGGAGGAGGCTATAACTCTAAGCATTTATATCTTCAGCAGAGGTGAGCATAAAAAAACAAAGGGCTAAAGTGAATTTTTGATTTGAGACTGGAGGCTGCACAAAACATTAAAAATGATTTTTTGGTGAAAATTTTACATTTTCATTGTGCTTGTAAAATCCTTCATGCACTGCTTTTATACCACTTCATGCTCAGTTTCAATATTACATTTAACAGATGATCAGTGACAGGCCGTAACATCAAAGGGGGTTTTGTAGCCTAAAATAGTAGTATTTTCGCAGACCACAACAAAATTGTTGTCGGGCAGACTGTACTTAGCTGACCTGTGATCTAGAGCAGCGTTCAGCAAACTTTTCACTTCACGGCCTATTTATGATTCCAGGGACCAAGCCACAGCCCAGCCGCGCCAGGGACCAACATACCAAAACCTGGCAAGAACTTGATCATAAAGCCTCCATGTATATACAATATTTTGACATCATTATCTTTTCTCTCAGTGATAAAATTTCATTGTATACAAATTAAATATTATTTTATTTAATAAATAATACCGTACACACCACACCACACCACACCATTGTTAATTGTTTTTTTTTACTGTAGTGATCTTTAAGGACAGGTCTTATATTTATTTTTATCTTTAGCTATGACTCATCCCATCATTCCTCCTTACCGGATTTACTCGATCTTACAGGGTTAATACTTGACGATAACATAGTGTCTAGCTCCCGAGGGGACGTAGACACAAAAACCGCTTATAACTCAAATAGCACGCATCATCTGGCACTTTAGCAGCGTGTAACAATGAAGCGGCTTTATTAAAAACTATTTTCTCCATGATGAAACGTCTCTCTGTTATTATTTCTATTTTTTTTCAATTTCCAGACGGCTTCGCGGCCCTCCAAAAATGTTTTGCGGCCCAAATTTGGGCCACGCACCATAGTTTGCGGAAAATCGATCTAGAGTAATTTGCATAGAGTTTGGATAGTGACACATCCTCTGATTAACATTTAGTCAAAGCATATTTTCCACCTCAGAAAATCCAGCTTAAATATATTTCTATTCAATGATAGTCACCTATAAACTCAGCCAGCATGACATGCCCACAAAATGCCTTATTTGGTATTCAGTACACAGAATTGCCCAACCGATCTGAGTCATGACCAAAGTAATTGGCTACCACCTGTAGTGCCGAGCCTAGTTTCAAGAACACAACTGGATTCCACCTATCACACGCAACGTGAGCAGAGTCAACATTCAAGGTGTGAACATCAGATTCATAGGTGACAGACGGTTACCAAGTGGCGTCTGCTTCTCCTGTAGTGCTGGATTTTGGGTTTGAACCATCGAACCATTTAAGTTATCTCCGCCAGATGGTCCTCCGATGCCGCCTGATTTCTTTTGATTTTCGATTTCTCGCTGAATCTCTTTACCATCTTCTCTAACCTGTAAAAACAGAATTAGACACCAATTTCTTAGTACATGTTTGTATGATTAACCACACTTGCTTTACAAGTGTTACAATAAAATTCAGATTAATTCTATTTAGCATGATTAATAAAACACTATGAAAGTTTGTGGCGGAGTAGCTAGGCTCTGTTTTGGTACATCACCAGTGTTGGACCACCAGAAAACCATGTTTTATACATTTTCAAAATAAAATAATTTATTTAATTTGAAAGAGTATCTAAGTTACTGATAATTAACATGCAATTTACACAACAACAGATTATATTATTATTACTGTAATCTTCCATGTATGTTAGACTGATTTTAAAGCAGCTGTTAACGCATCTAGAGCCCTCTCTCAAATTACCTCATTATATTCACAGCACTTTTGAGCATAGTATGATGCTTCATCAAAAAGACGTCGTTTGAGATAGTAACGCCCAAGGAACACATAAGCCTGGCATTGCTCTTCACTACCAACAGTCTACAAAATAAAATGAAGTTAAGATTGCCATTTTAGTGTAGGAAATAATTTGCAAAATACATACGTACATTACAGCATTTATATATACTGTAGTTCTATTTCATAAAGATCAGAGTGCTTTTCACTTTTTTTTTCACAGTATTTGTTGAACTAATAATTTTAAGACAAAATTTGAAATTAAAATTTATTATTTTGTTTATTTAAGTAAAGTTATTAGCTTTCAATGGTAAATTATAACAGGAAAATGTATTCCTTGCTAATTAACAAAATAAATAACACATCCCTTTGATACATTTACATGAAAAATGCAAAGTTACAGAGAGTATAGCAATTTTGTGGCTTTCGAAAACCAAAAATTAAAAGCATTTTGTTCAATTTTTGAAAACAATTTAAAAATTAAAATCCTGTGCAGTATTACGCAAATGAAAGAAGAATGAGAAGATGAACTTGCACAGGTTCAGAATACTGCAATAACTAATAGTTAAAAAATGATGACAGACAACATACCCCAAATGCTTCAGCTTGTTCTAAGAACTTGTTATAAAAATATGCAGCTTTCTCCTCATCTTCTAACTTCTGTTTCAATAACCTTATAATAAAACATGAAAAAAATAAAACTAAGTTGTAAAAAGGGAAATTAATAGTGGCTAGACATCAATTAATCATTCAATGGGATTGACAGGTATACATATCAATCAATGAATGTGGATAGCAAGCAGCACAACCATATATATAGCTAGATATTACTAGTTCATAAGTCATACTATTATTGATATAATACATAACTATGTGTTGATGTTGGCCCTAATAACACATTTTAATCTCAACTGTTCAACATCACAATTTTTAAAACCGAAAAAAAAAGAAATGTTATGTCACAATTTGTCTATTTTTTTTAACTTGAACAAACATACTGTACTATACTAAAATTAGTTTTTATATGCTTTTTTATCTTTACTACTTTGTCTGTAAACACTGAATTATTAACATTTTTTAAAACCTGAATAGCAAATAACACAGAAAGAAAAACATTAACTATGCACGCTGTCCATCAAAGCACCTTATGCGTCCTCATCAAAGAGTATATCAAATGTGAACAATATTGAGCTTACTTGGCTAATCGGAGAACTGCAGTTCCCTCAACATCGCCAACTGAGTAGGCCTTCCAATAGCATTTCTTGGCTTCCTCTACCTTCTCCAAGGCTTCATAACTCTCAGCTAAAGCTACTAACATTCTGGAATCATTTGGCCTGAAAGAGGAATAGCAAAAAAAGAAAACAAACTCTCACATTAATTTTTATAAACAGATTATTAAATATACATTGTAAAATAAATTATAGTAACTTTCTGGTCGCATAAAAAATTTCCTATCGTATACTCCGAGTGACCGCTCTAGTTTGTACTGAGATGGGTCTGATCTCACCTGAGCTGTTGGGCTTGTTTGTAGTAATATATACAGTAAAAAGGCATACGGAGAATCTCGTAGGTCTGCCCCAGTCCATACCAGGCTCGGAAATCTCTTGGATTCACCTCTGGAACACAGAAACAGAGAGTAATTTCATAATATGGATTTTATAATATGTTGAGTTTATTCAGTGATGGATCCAGAATTATGGAAGATGGTGCAGAGTGGCAATTGGGTACATACGATCTGGTGGGGGAGGGGTTATGTCCCCTGGATACTCCAAGGGTTTTTTTTCTGAGGGGTCTTCAAGTTCCCATTTCACTACATCTAGATCCACCACTGTCATGTATTGCTGTATACTGATTTATAATATGAAAGTATATTATTTTACAATAATGATTTATTATTGAGGTTATATTATTAATGTATATAATTATTAGTCATTAAATAATGAAGGAGTTTAGATGCCTATTTTAACCTAATTAAAAAGACTCACCTATGGCCTGTCTATAAGCCTGTATTGCTGCAGAAGAGTTCTTCATTTCCATAAACTCGTGGCCCATCAGAGTCCAAGCCGATAGGTAGTGTGGATTAAGCTTCAGTGCACGCTGGAAGTACAGGACCGCTTTCTCGTGCTGAGAACGCAATGAGTAGTAATTACCTAATAAGGTAAATAAAAAATGCATCAGCAATGGATTAAATTACTTAGCTAAACAGTATAATAACAAAAAATACCATATACAGTATATACTGTATATATTTTTGAGGATTTTCTTTTTAACCAAGATACTTTTTATCCTTCCTGATTTTAAGATCATCCTTGGCAGATTTCTTCAAATGCTGTCATAAAAACCTGGGTGAGGACACTTATTGTGGGATGGCTACAATTTGCAAAAGCCATTAAAAATAATGAACTATTTAAAAACCAACCAAAATACTAAGTCAAGAGTCACTTTAACATCTGATGTACTTACCAATGACACAACAGGTTTCCACTCTGTATTTATCAACTTCACAAACATGATGTGCTAAGTAGGCTAACTCAGCTTTCATTTCCTAAACAAAAAACCAGAAGTGATAAATAATTAATTAATTTTTGAATAATCTCTGTAGAAGATTTAGTGCAAGTCTACATGTCAGGTCTTTACATAATATTTATCAATCTATGATAGGGTTTCAATATTGAGCAAAGTAGCATAGCTCATTTGGCTAATGGTAGTTACTTCTCTATGTACAATGGACAATGAAGAGATTCTTGGGTCTGTGGTTCAATCCCAGCATTGTTCTCAATAAAGATAATAATTCTGGAGACTTCGATAGTGCCAGCCTCCACTATTCAGTGCTTGTTTTCAGCAGGACAGTAAGTTGAAATGTAGGTTAATTAGCACAATGTGATAGTTAAGTGCCATAGTAATTAACTCAAAGAATAATTTAAAATGAATTCTACAGATCAACAGACTTACCCTAACATACAATAAATTGGAGTAAGTGTCCATGTTCTCCAAACGATATGGATCTATCTTCTGAAGATTATCAAATAACTTTAATGCACTTTCAAAATCTGAAAAAAAGGGAATTGGAATGAGGTAGTAACATTAAAAGTTTCATTTCTTTGGGCTTAGCAAATGTTCTTCTAACACTGGCTTTTTATAATATAATTAATACATTTTTGCTGATTACATTAATAGTTAAAATGTCAGTCTCAACACCCCTATGGTCCCTACATTTCAAAATATAATTAACATGAACATGTATGCATGTATGCGTGTATGTGTGTGTGCGTGCGTGCGTGCTTGTGTGCGTGTGTGTGTATGTATGTATGTATATGAATTTAATTTAGTTTGTATATATGCTTGAAAAAATTTGGTAAAGGGACCTACAATCCAAGAAATAGTCAAACTAAACAGAATGGGCAAAACAGTACCAACATCACTGACTGAAACCACTTTTTAGAGATGTTTTGGTTTATATTTTTGAATTAAGAATTTTAAGATTTATGAGATATACTGTATTTATAAGGTGCAAGATTAAAGGAATACCTATGCTAATATTGTAATTAGGTACCCATGACAGCAGATATTTGTTTAGCTTTAGTTTGCTATTTTTTTAGTTTGTGATAAAATAATATGATAATGACAAGTACTAAGAATACATAATAATACATATTTTAACATGTTAGTTTTTAGGAGACTTGATTGAAACAAAATGTATTTCCGATAAACAAGAATTTATGCAAAACTAAAGAATGATACCATGTCTTAGTACACAGAGCTTGTTTAAAAACTACATATGAAAAATTCATGGATAGTAGTACAATAATGGTTGTTACCTCTTAAGTTATGATGAGCAACTGCTATCTGCGACATGATGTAAGTACTCTGACCAAATCCAGCTTCGCTAAGTGCTCGATAACGCTTCAATGATTCCTCGTTTAGTTGAAGTTCTAAGTAGGTGTGTGACAAGAAGAATTCCTTCATCCAGTGGTCAGGTAACGTCAATGAATTTAACTATTAAAAAAAAGTTAAATGTGATATGTTTATCATAAATTAATTTAGCAAAAAACCAATGTGTTCACTTAAAAAATATAATTCGGATTTGCGATGGTATGCAACTTTTAGTGAAATCTCTAACCAGTTTATTCCAGTGTGAGATAAGTGCCTTGACCAAGTAATTTTGATTATTTTATTGTCATTTATATAGCACTGTTTTCTTTAAGGTCACATATAATATGTTAGGTTATATAATAACTTTGATGCTGTTTTCTCTGCTAAAGCTTTTTACCATTTCTTTACTAGACACCATTGAAGACAGCTCAATCCAGGCTCCCCAGTAAAGTGGATTCCTCTGAATCGATTCTGCTAATATAGTCATTGCTTCTTTTTTTAATTCCAGCTTCTTTAAAACTACTCCATAGCTTTGAGAGAAAAGGAGGAAAGATTACCAAGTAAGCTAAGGAACTATGTGAATATTTCAGCATTTAAAAATGCATTAAATACAAATTAGCTAGATAAATATAAACAAAATTTGATAAGATGTTTACCTACCCTAAATTGTTATGTGCATGATGAATAATGTAAATTCTCATTTAAAAATGATGATACTCCTTAATCATTGTATTAGTTTTGTTTTTTTCTTTGTTCTGTTGTATTATGTTTATCATTTAATGGTCCCACATGTAGAGAAATGCTTGTGATGGGATACCCTTTTTTTACATATGAAAAACATGAAATTTAATAGGTAAAAATAATAATTATAATATTATTAATTATATAATAATTTAATATGTGAAATATATTAATTATAATATTATTAACTATATAATAATTTAATATGTGAAATATGTTAAATATAGAAGAAATTGAATTGAATTATGTTGCATGGAACTTGCAATATACTAAAAAGTTAAGTTGCTCAGTGGCCTAGTTAAGTAGTAGGCTTAGATCATTTGGGTCTTTTTTTTTTTATACATAAGAGCAGTAATGGTTATTTTTGTGTACCTATGTTATTTATGTATATTCAAAATGTATTGGGATTAATAGGGAAAATGGTAGGGAAAAGTCTGGATTTGTACTATAATTATATATTATTCCTGTCATGGTGGTACTTACAGATACAGACAAAAACTATCCAACTCTCCTGCATTGTATTTCTTGCCGAGCTCAATCCTTAAGGTTTTTAAAGTCTCATTCTTCGTTGCCTTGTACTCTATCGGGCCCATCTGACCGGCTAACTCGTCATATCGCTGTTTTTCTCCAGCCTGAGATAGAAATGAAAATCTATCAAAGTAAATTTGAAATGGCTGACAAAGCAACATACTACTACCTGACAAAAATATGTATCAGAAGTGAATTTATTTTAGAATATTTATTTTTCAGTTTGATGAAAGTGTGCATTTCATCCATATCCCTTCCAGTGTTCTCCCAATTGGAAACATTTTTGCTGGTAAACTTGTCCATAAAAATTCAGCTATGCACGCAATTTGAGGCATTATCTCTTTTGAGTGGAGTTTATTGACTTGAAAAAACAACTACACATACTGTATACTCATAGTCTAGGTAAAGATTGGAATGATGTTCATTTATTGAAAGAAATGAAGTCTAGACTACCTAGACCTAATCAACGATTTTATTATTTTACTATCTCAAAATTTTTACTGGTTAGCCAGTCATTTTAACCGGTAAAATTGACGGCTAAACCGGCTTCGGGGGGACACTGTCTTCATAAGATAATATATGTTTCACTACAAGTGTAGTTTGTACGTGTCCAGATGGGGATATTGTAAATTATGCAAATGTAAGAGCTGATTCCATGATAAAGGTTTAAGCATAGATGAGCATAAATAATTAGAATCATACTTACTAAATATTTGGCATATACATATATGAAATATGCTTTATGACTGGAGCAATCCTTAACAAAGAAAGCAGCTCGATCATATTCCTTAACATCGAGGTAGGATTTTCCAAGAGTGTACTTGTCAAGTTCCAAAAGAAAATCCTGTAAATGATAAAATTATGAGACTTAAAGTATTTCCAACTATAAAGAAGAGGCCAAATGATGCTTTAATATAAATTAGTACAGTAGTGCAGATCTGATATGTTTAAGATAAATAAGTGGATATTTCTTTCTAAATAGAATTATTCTCAAAGAATTTCATCTAACTTCAACAGCTTATAGATGTGTCTTTTTCTTAAACCAATATAATATCAGTGTGATCAAGGTTAGCCGAGGAGCAACCAAAATGTAGCAAGATAATTACACTACTACTGTACATTGTATCATTTTGGCCTACCAAAAGAAACAACATATCAGTAGAATTAATTTTTATCTTGTAATTATCATCAAAGAGTCCGTTCAAGAAAGCCACAACGGTTATGGTCCACTAAGAAAATCATAAACTTTTAGTACAGTACTAACCTCTGATTCATCACTTTGCATTGGTGCTTCTACCGGCTTTACTCCAGCCAGGGAGTGGCAAAGCTCAGCACACCTAATCAAAGTAAAGCAATAACCTCATTAACAATCAACAATAAAACAATGAAGTACAACATATCTGTTGATTTTTCCTCTGATAATTGTTTACAGAAAAAGTTTGCAAAACAAAGTATAAAAAAAGTTTTGTCTAATTCATAGAATCATCATTAACTTTGTCTTTGCTATGGTTCCAATTTTTTGATTTTGTTAAAAAAAATTATTAAACTTTTATAATTCTTTCAATCCGTTTTTTATTTCATTTTGATGGATTAAAATTTCTCACAATATTTGTGATTTGGATTAAATGTCATTTTCTAGGTGTGAATTTTTATATACTTTTTTATTGGTGCCTATTAATCTTTGTGAATTAATTTTTAATGTAAATATGTCAATATAAATGAATAAATAATTAGAAACTTATATATTTTATTGTAGTTAAAAATTAATAATTAAACCTCATATTTTAACTATTTTGATTGTCATGTTTAATTTTAATTGTTACAATCATTAAAAATCATAAATTTATTTAATTGTATTTTAATTGAATTTGTAAAAGAATTTAAATGAATTAGCTGGTTTTTTTTTACACTTTTGTAATTTTGTATGTTTTTCTATTTTCATAGTCTAATCAATTAAAATTTTGCTTTTGAAATTCTTACTATTTTTGTATAATTCAATCACTGGTTACTTTTGCTTGCAATACATATATTTTGAATTGAATTCGATTATAGCTATCATAGTACTGTTTAATAAATTACTAGAATGCACATTGGCAGTCCATACCAGTGGGGCTCCAGAAATATGCCGTCAAGGGGTTTGATACATCTGACGGAGGGGTCTGAACCAAGTGGTCAACTGGAACCTTTCATGGGGTCCAAGAATAAAAAATCCCTGGTTGGTAAAGTTCAAAGGGACTTTTTTATGGCTTAGTATGGTCCAAATTGCATAGTCACCAACTTTACCAAAAAAAAAAAAAAAAAAAAAATCTAGAATGCATAGGCTACACAAAATCTGTGAAGAAAATAATAATAGGCCTAGTTAATTTTTTTTATATAATTTTAGTTTTTGTTCTATAAATGTTAAAAGGTCACATAGTTTGCACATGATCCCTGGCCTAGCCTTGGCCTATATACCATATTTCCGGAAAAATAAAATATTTAAAAATATCATAGAAAATTAACTAGGTAGTAGCATGAGTTCAATCAAATAAACATTATTTTAATGTTTGAATGTTGTAGAATCTTTGATGCAAGTTACATTTAAATCCAAGCAAGATGTTTTTTTTTCTTAACAATTGTCAATGACATAGTTACCTACCTACATCTAGCCTAGCTAGGCCTAGCCACCTAGGTCCCTACCCTCCCTATTACTAGGCCTAGGATTAAATAGCTTAGCCAGGCTATCTAGCTTAACCTAGAACTAGGCCTAGTTAGGCCCTTGGCCTAGGCCTGTACCAAGCTAGGCCTAGGCCCATATATAGGCTACCACCAGGCCTAGCCTAACCGCCTAAGCCTAGGCCCTACTACCTATAATGCCAAGGTCTAGGCCTAGCTTTACAATAACGTCGACAATTTAAAAATAAGAAAAAGGCCTTGCCATTTAACACTTTGCTGAAGGCTTCGCTGTGAAGACTGATTAATTGAGGTTAGCAGCTCTCGCTTTATTTGTGGGAGGTTAATATCACCAACAGAATTAGTAACACTAACAGGAGTTGGAATTGCCGCCATCTTTAGAGGACGTATTGGATAGAGCACGACCTCAGAGCCTCAGTCATGAGCAATCTTATAACTATCCTAGCCAAAACGCACAAACCAAAACGGCACTGATAGTCAATAATCCAAAACGGCAACACTTTTTAACCAGAACGGCAAATGACAAAAATGGTAATATAAAACGCAATAAACAAAATCGGCAACACAGTTCAGTTTATTTCACGTCATCAAAATATTCTACAAAAATAGATAAAATTTGCACAATACAGGACAAAAAATTACAATAAAAAATTATGCAAGGAGACCTATTATGAAAGTTTTCTTTAAGAAGTAAAGCTTATTTCCTACTAAACATGAAAATATAAAACGATTAAATACGGAAAAATTTAAAATAATAAAAAAACACATTAAATTACAGACAAACTGAGGTTTAACTATTTGTGTCATAAAAGTAAAAAAACGCGCGAAAAAAAACCCCCAACAACAACAGCAACAACAACAACCATAATGATAATAATAATAATAAATAATAATAATAACAATAATAATAATAATAATAATAATAATAATAATAATAATAATAATTTAAAAAAAAATGAGGCTTAACTATTTGAGTCGCAAACACAACGTTCTTGACGTTTGCGAACGTAGTGGTTAGGCCTAGGTATATATAAACAAAAGAACGTTCAGGAACGTGGGCTGAAGTGGTGAGAACTCTCACGCACCCCATGTCTAATCCTGCATCCGCCCCACTGCCCCAGAGAGGAGTTATTTATTTTGAGAATAAGGACCTGTAGATGCCCAGAAATTTCACTCTCATACCTTAAATAAAAATCTTTCCGGTATTTCATATCAATTCGTGCACCCCTCCCCACATCCGCCCCAGCCTCTTGCATAGTCTTAGGTAGAAGTGGTTTGCGCATCGATTGTGGCTTGGAATCCTAACCTTGAGGTCGGGGGTTCGAAACTTTTGCTGTGCAAGTCGCTTGTGTCCTTGGGCAAGGCACTTTATCTACGGTTGTCTCTCCCAGGAGTACAAGTGGGTACCTGCTATGTTCAAGCACAGCCTAACGCTGAATACACCTGCAACATTATGGAATTTCCCCATGGGGCCTGAGTGTGTGTTCCATATGTGCTTGATGGCTTGATCCATTGATCTGGGGGTAATAATGTAAGCGCAGAGGTCTCTACAATTATATGCGCTATATAAGTCGACAATTATTATTATTAAAGGGCATGTTATTTGTTATGCCATTGTTTTTGCCGATTTACTCTATTGGTTGTATGTTTAATAATTAGTATGGTTTTTGTCTAAAATAAAATATTGATTTGAATTGAGTATTGAAATCGTGAATGAAAGCTTCAATTTTTCCTATCATAAACTTTATATACATCATGTAGGCCTAGCCTAATTCAATATATAGCACTCTGAAATCGACTTTATAACGTCTTAGGAATCTCTACAATCAGGTCAGGCTTTCTTGTGAGCAGTAGCGGCGTATCTATGGGGGTGCGCCCCTGCCCCCAAAAAATTACTCGCGAACCCCTCCGCAAAATCACAGTCAAGTAGTTAAAAATAAATTTGCAAATTAGCGCCCCTCAAATGA